>NW_027603306.1:0-17363 GCF_053455715.1 Rhinoraja longicauda
CAAGGCCAAAATGGTGCCATACGTGGATGGGAAACGATGGTGAAATATAAATTTAGACAAACTGTTAAATGGTAACGTGCGAACACCGGTGAAATGTGGCGTTCCACAGTCTCTCGGTGTAATCTACACGTGTAGGAAGGAACTGCAGATACTGGTTTAAACCGAAGATAGACACTAAAAGCTGGAGTAACTCAACGGGTCTGACAGCACCTCTGGAGAAAAGGAATAGGCGACGTTTCGGGTCGAGACCCTTCTTCAGAGTGAGCGTTAGGGGAAAGAGAAACGATAGATATAGACGAGGATGCAGAGAGATATAGAACACATGAATGAAAAATATGCAAAAAAAAGTTAGGCTGTTAACGGAAATAGGCCATTGTTAGCTGGGTATTTATTCACAAAATTCTGGAGTAACTCAGCAGGTCAGGCAGCATCACCGGGGGTGACTGTGACATTCCCGTTGACTGCCCTTTAGTTTTCCATCGCATGCGGGCACTATTGTGGTACAGCTAAAATGACCTGCTGTCGCACAGATACAACTGGTGCTCGCTGTGTGGAGTTTGGACGTTCTCGCTCTAACCTCGCGGACCTCTCCTCGATACTCCTGTTTAGCCGCACTAAAAAAATACAGTTGCTTCTGTTCTTTGGTAACGATTGAAGGGATTTAGCGGAACACGGGGCGAGCTAAACTGGGAATTAGTTTAAACGGGTGCTTGAGAGCTTGACGAGAAGCCGCACAGATTCACAGAATTACACAACGTGCTGGAGTAACTCGGCGGGTCAGGCACCATCTCTGGAAAACGTATCGGTGATGTTTCGGGTTGGGACCCTTCTTCGGACTGGAGATGGACCCGCACCCGAAACGTCATCTACCCATGTTTTATCCCAAGAAAGATCCCGTCCCAAAACTTCGCCTATCCGTGTTCTTCAGGGACGCTACCTGGCCGCCGAGTTACTCCAGCATGTTGCGGTTCCTTGTTTCTACTTCATGAAGTTAAACTCCGAGAACTCTCCGAATCCCATGGACAATGAACGTTTCCATGCGTTCTCGAGGAACAGCACTTCGCCTCATGAGTATAGGAGCAAAGAGGTCCTTCTGCAGTTGTACAGGGCCCTAGTGAGACCGCACCTGGAGTACTGTGTGCAGTTTTGGTCTCCAAATTTGAGGAAGGATATTCTTGTTGTTGAGGGCGTGCTGCGTAGGTTTACTAGGTTAATTCCCGGAATGGCGGGACTGTCGTATGTTCAAAGACTGGAGCGACTAGTCTTGCATACACTGGAATTTAGAAGGATGAGAGGGGATCTTATCGAAACATATAAGATTATTAAGGGATTGGACACGTTAGAGGCAGGAAACATGTTCCCAATGTTGGGGAACTCCAGAACCAGGGGCCACAGGTTAAGAATAAGGGGTAGGCCATTTAGAACGGCGATGAGGAAAAACGTTTTCAGTCAGAGAGTTGTGAATCTGTGGAATTCTCTGCCTCAGAAGGCAGTGGAGGCCAATTCTCTGAATGCATTCATGAGAGAGCGAGATAGAGCTCTTAAGGATAGCGGAGTCAGGGGTTATGGGGAGAAGGCAGGAACGGGGTACTGATTGAGAATGATCAGCCATGATCACATTGAATGGTGGTGCTGGCTCGAAGGGCCGAATGGCCTATTCCTGCACCTATTGTCTATTGTCCATTGTCTATTGAGTAGGCGCGTTAGAAATCTGAGCCTCGGCGGCGGAGGGAAGGGAGGATCGCGATCGACCCGCGCACAGCAGCCGATGAGCGTGAGAGGGGGAGGGGAAGACGATGGTGGGCCCAGCGTAGGGGAGCGGCGTGAGGCACGGTGGGAGACCCAGTGTTGGGAAGGGGAGGGGGCGACCGCTGGACTCTAGTTTTAGAATCCTCAGTCCAGGGGAATAGTCTACTTTTTTTAGACAATAGACAATAGGTCGCAGGAGTAGCCCGTTCGGCCCTTCGAGCCAGCACCACCATTCAATGTGATCATGGCTGATCATTCTCAATCAGTACCCCGTTCCTGCCTTCTCCCCATACCCACTGACTCCGCTAGCCTTCAGAGCTCTATCTAGCTCTCTCTTGAAAGCATTCAGAGAATTAGCCTCCACTGCCATCTGAGGCAGAGAATTCTACAGATTCACAACTCTCTGACTGAAAAAGTTTTTCCTCATCTCCGCTCGAAATGGCCTGCCCCTTATTTCAGATACGAAAAAAATACAACTTGCAAATAAAAAAATTCAATACAATACTTTACATACTTACAGAACAGAAAAACGAATATTACGAACTAAACAAAGGTATTATGAATTAGGAGAAAGAGCGCACAAGGTATTGGCATGGCAACTGAAAGAAGAACAGATATTAAGAATAATAAATTCAATTAGAACAGATCAAAACATTATTACTTATAAACCTAGAGGTATTTAAGCAATTCTACACTAATCTGTATCATTCTGAATCTGAAAAGAATGAAATTAAGATAAATATATTTTTATCCAAGATACAATTACCAACAATCTCTAATGAGGAGCAGATAGGACTAAATGCCTCCTTTACTTTGAGAGAAGTGGAGGAAGTATTACATTCTTTACCAAGTAATAAATCACCAGAGGAAGATGGTTTCCCGCCTGAGTTCTATAAAAAAATTAAAGATTTGTTGTTGCCAGTATTTATGGAAGTGATACATCAAGCGGAAAAAACTTCTACATTACCAGAATCCTTCTCAATGGCAATTATAACCGTAATTCCAAAAAAAGGGAAAGACCCTTTAAAAGCTTCTTCTTATAGACCAATATCATTGTTGAATGTAGATTATAAAATAGTTGCTAAGCTTTTGGCAAGGTGATTGGCAGAATTTTTACCTAAGCTGGTTAAAGAGGACCAAACTGGATTCGTCAAAAAAAGATTATCTGATAATGTAGCAAGATTTATAAGTATTTTACATTTAGCACAGAAAAGGAAGGGATTGAGTGTAGCAGTTGCTTTAGATGCTGAAAAGGCGTTTGACAGGTTAGAATGGGATTTTATATTTAAAGTATTAGAGAAGTATGGATTGGGACATGGTTTCATTAACTGGGTAAAAGCCCTTTATAAACAACCTAAAGCCAAAGTGGTGACAAATGGCCAATCTTCTCAATCATTTAATTTGGAAAGATCTAGTAGACAGGGATGTCCCTTGTCAACAGCTTTATTTGTACTGGCTATTGAACCTCTGGGAGAACTAATAATATCAGATTTAGACATTGAAGGATTTAAAGTTAATCAGGAAAATCACAAAATTACTTTATTTGCAGATGATGTTTTAATTTGTCTTACTAGAACATTGGAATCCTTAAGAAAATTATATTTCAGACTGGAAGAATACGGGAAAGTATCAGGATACAAAATTAATAAAGAATAAACTGAAATAATGCCTCTTTTTGAAGGCAATTATGATCAATGTAAAAGAGAAAGTCAGTTTAAATGGCAAACAGAAGGCATTAAGTACCTAGGGGTTAAAGTAGATAATAAGTTAAATAATCTGTATAAACTAAATTATAAACCACTAATTAAAAAAATAGATGAGGACCTGAAGAAATGGATGAATTTTCCAATTACATTGCTAGGGAGAGTGAACTGTATTAAGATGAATATTTTTCCGAGGATACAGTATTTATTTCAAACACTGCCTATACCATTACCAAATTTTAAAAATCAAGAATTGAATAAAATTGTGAGAAATTTTCTTTGGAAAGGTAAATCGCCAAGAGTGTCTATGGAAAAATTAACATGGAAATTTGAATTAGGTGGATTGCAATTACCAAATTTTAAAAATTACTATCTGGCAGCACAAATGAGTTTTATTTCATCCTTTTATCAAGAGGGTGGAAAAACATCATGGGTTAAAATTGAAATGGATAAAATAAAAGAACTATGTTCAGAAGAATTTATCTATAAATGGGAAGCGAAGCTATTAGTTAAGGATCAAGAGTCTCCTTTGCTAAAACATTTAATTAATACATTGTTGAAAACAGTTAAAGCTAATGATAAAAGATTTTTTCTAACAGCTAAAACTTCATTAGTAAAAAATAGATTATTGCCGTTTGCTTGGAATAGTCAAATATTACAAGTCTGGGAACAGAAGGGTATTAAACATATAGGAGATTGCTATGAAGTAAATAATTTTTTGACATTTTCTCAATTGAGAAATAAATATCAAATTCCAGGGAATCGTCTTTTTTTCTATTATCAACTACAATCTTTTTTAAGGGAAAAGTTAGGTAATTCAATGTTTCTATTTCAAATTAAAGGAATTGAATCCTTGATTCAGGGCAAGGGAACTAATACATTTATATCTTCAATGTATAAATTATTACAAAAATCTAGTCCAAAGATAGGAATTCAAAAATCAAGACAAAGATGGGAAACAGATTTGAATATTAGCATTGATGAACAAAGTTGGGAAAGATTGTGTTTAGACAGTATGAAAAATACTATCAATGTGAGATATAGTTTAGTACAATATAATTTTTTACATCAATTATATTTAACTCCGAAAAAAATTAACAATTTAAAACAAAACTTATCTGAGATTTGTTTTAGATGCAACCAAGATGTGGGTACTTTTTTACACTCCACATGGACATGTCCGAAGGTAACTCCTTTTTGGAAAGACATAACAAATTTTTTGGAACAATTGATGAATAAGACCATACCATTGGATTCAAGGTTGTTTTTATTGGGAGATATCAAAGGAATATTACCAAGGTTAATTTTAGATAAATATCAGGAAAGATTTCACAAAATAGCAATAGCAATAGCAAAAAAATGTGTAGCGGTCACTCGGTAAGACCACAATGAAATAAGAATTGAAAGATGGTACGCAGAAATGCGCAGTTGTATCCCATTAGAAAAAGCAACTTATAATCTGAGAAATAGATATGATTTCTTTTTGAAAGTTTGGAACCCATTCATTTTAAAACTAGGACTAAGAATTGGAAATATTTAAATTCAGGATTGTTTTGATACCCTTAATAAGAATTTAATAAGAAATTAGCCAGAAGTGTTTCCTTCTTGACTCCAGGTTTCTTTCTCTCTTTCTTTCTCTCTTTCTTTCACTCTTTCTTTCTCTCTTTCTTTCTCTCTTTCTTTCTCTCTTTCTTTCTCTCTTTTCTCTCTCTCTCTCTCTCTCTCTCTCTCTCTCTCTCTCTCTCTCTCTCTCTCTCTCTCTCTCTCTCTCTCTCTCTCTCTCTCTCTCTCTCTCTCTCTCTCTCTCTCTTTATTTCTCTCTTTCTTTCTTTCTCTCTTTCTTTCTCTCTCTCTTTCTCTCTCTCTTTCTCTTTCTCTCTCTCTCTCTCTCTCTCTCTCTCTTTCTCTCTCTTCCTTCCTCTCTTTCTTTCTCTCTCTCTTTCTCTCTTTCTTTCTCTTTCTTCCTCTCTTTCTTCCTCTCTTTCCTCTTTTTTCTAACTGGGGAGTGGTGGGAAGGGGGTTGTGGGTGGGGAGATAATACAGAACAATACATGTATAATCGAATTTATAATGTAGGTATCATTGGGTACTATGAGTTGTAACATGTATGTGCTTTGTTAAAGAAATGGCCTGCCCCTTATTCTTAAACTATGGCCGTTAATAACCTTATATGTTTCAATAAGATCCCCTCTCATCCTTCTAAATTCCAGTGTATACAAAGCTAGTCGCTCCAGTCTTTCAACATACGACAGTCCCGCCATTCCGGGAATTAACCTAGTAAACCTACGCTGCACGCCCTCAATAGCAAGAATATCCTTCCTCAAATTTGCAGACCAAAACTGCACACAGTACTCCAGGTGCGGTCTCATTAGGGCCCTGTACAACTGCAGAAGGACCTCTTTGCTCCTATACTCAACTCCTCTTGTCATGAAGTCCAACATTCCATTGGCTTTCTTCACTGCCTGCTTCTACCTGCATACTTCCTTTCAGTAACTGATGCACTAGGACACCCAGATCTCGTTGTACCCTCGTTCTATCTCTTTTTAATTTTAATTTCATGTTTTTCGTGTACCTCGTTGTTTGTCGTGACCAATTGGCAGACCAATTTCCCTCCGGGGACAAATACAGATTTATCGTATCGCTATTGGTAAATTGTTCCCAGGCTCACCATTGCCACGTTCTTCCTGCCCACATAAAACCCCATTCGTGTTATTCACATTCCCGTGGGTTGCACCCGTGGCCTGCCCGGTGATCTGAAACTTACCGATAAGTGAAAAAGGCTTGGATAGAGTGGACGTGGAGAGGATGTTTCTACTCGAAGGATTAGAAGGATGAGAGGAGATCTTATCGAAACATATAAGATTATTAAGGGGTTGGACACGTTAGAGGCAGGAAACATGTTCCCAATGTTGGGGGAGTCCAGAACAAGGGGCCACAGTTTAAGAATAAGGGGTAGGTCATTTAGAACTGAGATGAGGAAAAACTTTTTCAGTCAGAGAGTTGTGAATCTGTGGAATTCTCTGCCTCAGAAGGCAGTGGAGGCCAATTCTCTGAATGCATTCAAGAGAGAGCTGGATAGAGCTCTTAAGGACAGCGGAGTCAGGGGGTATGGGGAAAAGGCAGGAACGGGGTACTGATTGAGAATGATCAGCCATGATCACATTGAATGGCGGCGCTGGTTCGAAGGGCCGAATGGCCTCCTCCTGCACCTGTTGTCTATTGTCTATTGTCTATTGAATCTACGACAGAGGTCACAGCTTCAGATTTATAGGATGTTCATTTGGGCAATTGAGGAGGAATATCTTGAGTCAGAGGGTGGTGAATCTGTGGATTTCTTCACCACAGAGTGCTGTGGAGGCCAAATCAATGGATATTTTTAAGGCAGAGATAGACAGATTCTTCATTCGTACGGGTGTCAGGGGTTATGGGGAGAAGGCAGGAGAATGGGGTTCGGAGGGAGAGATAGATCAGCCATGATTGAATGGCGGAGTAGACTTGAAGGGCCGAATGGCTTAATCCTGCTTCTATCACCTATGATTCTCTCCACTTCTAATAAGTTCAACTGCAATGTCAAATTTGTTCAATGTCCAACCTTTCCGTGTCCCGATGAAGATTTCCAACTATTTATGATCCTGATGAGATCGGGATGCCATGGGTCAAGTATGAGTGTATCAATCCTTAGATTTGTGTAAAAGTTCAGTTGACGGGATCCGATAACATGTTTTAAAAAGAGTCGGATCAACACTTCTAAACGCAGTTGCTGTTTATTTCACTCTTCCCACATTTACGTTCCCCCTGGTTTTATTCCCCCTTGTATACACTCGAATTTAGAAGGATGAGAGGAGATGTTATCGAAACGTATAAGATTATTAAGGGGTTGGGCACGTTAGAGGCAGGAAACATGTTCCCAATGTTGGGGGAGTACAGAACCAGGGACCAGTTTAAGAATAAGGGGTAGGCCATTTATAACTGAGTTGAGGAAAAACTTTTTCAGTCAGAGAGTTGCGAATCTGTCGAATCCTCCGCCTCAGAAGGCAGTGGAGGTCAATTGTCTGAATGTATTAAAGAGAGAGCTAGATAGGGCTCTTAAGGATAGCAGAGTCAGGGGGTATGGGGAGAAGGCAGGAATGGGGTAATGATTGAGAATGATCGCCCATGATCACATTGAATGGCGGTGCTGGCTTGAAGGTCGAATGGCCTCCTCCTGCACCTATTGTCTATTGACTGGGGTTTTTCCGACGCGGTATTTAGGGACTAAATGGGAGCCGTTCAGCGCCGACCCGAGTGTTGTGTAATGATCCTGATCTGATAAGGGGACTAGAGGTAAAAGAGCCATTAGGAGGCAGTGATCACAACATGATAAGTTTTACTCTGCAAATGGAAAGGCAGAAGGGAAAATCGGAAGTGTCGGTATTACAGTATAGCAAAGGGGATTACAGAGGCATGAGGCAGGAGCTGGCCAAAATTGACTGGAAGGAGGCCCTAGCAGGGAAGACGGTAGAACAGCAATGGCAGGTATTCCTGGGAATAATGCAGAGGTTGCAGGATCAATTTATTCCAAAGAGGTGGAAAGACTGTAAGGGGAGTAAGAGACACCTGTGGCTGACAAGGGAAGTCAGGGACAGCATAAAAATTAAGGAGAGGAAGTATAACATAGCAAAGAAGAGTGGGAAGACAGAGGATTGGGACTCTTTTAAAGAGCAACAAAAGTTAACTAAAAAGGCAATACGGGGAGAAAAGATGAGGTACGAGGGTAAACTAGCCAATAATATAAAGGAGGATAGCAAAAGTTTTTTTAGGTACGTGAAGAGGAAAAAAATAGTCAAGGCAAATGTGGGTCCCTTGAAGACAGAAGCAGGGGAATTTATTATGGGGAACAAAGAAATGGCAGACGAGTTAAACCGTTACTTTGGATCTGTCTTCACTGAGGAAGATACACACAATCTCCCAAATGTTCTAGGGGCCGGAGAACCTAGGGTGATGGAGGAACTGAAGGAAATCGACATTAGGCAGGAAATGGTTTTGGGTAGACTGATGGGACTGAAGGCTGATAAATCCCCAGGGCCTGATGGTCTGCATCCCAGGGTACTTAAGGAGGTGGCTCTAGAAATAGTGGAAGCATTGGAGATCATTTTTCAATGTTCTATAGATTCAGGATCAGTTCCTGTGGATTGGAGGATAGCAAATGTTATCCCACTTTTTAAGAAAGGAGGGAGAGAGAAAACGGGTAATTATAGACCAGTTAGTCTGACATCAGTGGTGGGGAAGATGCTGGAGTCAATTATACAAGACGAAATTGCTGAGCATTTGGATAGCAGTAACAGGATCATTCCGAGTCAGCATGGATTTACGAAGGGGAAATCATGCTTGACAAATCTACTGGAATTTTTTGAGGATGTAACTAGAAAAATTGACAAGGGAGAGTCAGTGGATGTGGTGTACCTCGACTTTCAGAAAGCCTTCGACAAGGTCCCACATAGGAGATTAGTGGGCAAAATTAGGGCACATGGTTTTGGGGGTAGGGTACTGACATGGATAGAAAATTGGTTGACAGACAGAAAGCAAAGAGTGGGGATAAATGGGTCCCTTTCAGAATGGCAGGCAGTGACCAGTGGGGTACCGCAAGGTTCGGTGCTGGGACCCCAGCTATTTACGATATACATTAATGACTTAGACGAAGGGATTAAAAGTACCATTAGCAAATTTGCAGATGATACTAAGTTGGGGGGTAGTGTGAATTGTGAGGAAGATGCAATAAGGCTGCAGGGTGACTTGGACAGGTTGTGTGAGTGGGCGGATACATGGCAGATGCAGTTTAATGTAGATAAGTGTGAGGTTATTCACTTTGGAAGTAAGAATAGAAAGGCAGATTATTATCTGAATGGTGTCAAGTTAGGAGGAGGGGGAGTTCAATGAGATCTGGGTGTCCTAGTGCATCAGTCAATGAAAGGAAGCATGCAGGTACAGCAGGCAGTGAAGAAAGCCAATGGAATGTTGGCCTTCGTAACAAGAGGAGTTGAGTATAGGAGTAAAGAGGTCCTTCTACAGTTGTACCGGGCCCTGGTGAGACCGCACCTGGAGTACTGTGTGCAGTTTTGGTCTCCAAATTTGAGGAAGGATATTCTTGCTATGGAGGGCGTGCAGCGTAGGTTCACTAGGTTAATTCCCGGAATGGCGGGACTGTCGTATGTTGAAAGGCTGGAGCGATTGGGCTTGTATACACTGGAATTTAGAAGGATGAGGGGGGATCTTATTGAAACGTATAAGATAATTAGGGGATTGGACACATTAGAGGCAGATAACATGTTCCCAATGTTGGGGGAGTCCAGAACAAGGGGCCACAGTTTAAGAATAAGGGGTAGGCCATTTAGAACTGAGATGAGGAAGAACTTTTTCAGTCAGAGGGTGGTGAAGGTGTGGAATTCTCTGCCTCAGAAGGCAGTGGAGGCCAGTTCGTTGGATGCTTTCAAGAGAGAGCTGGATAGAGCTCTTAAGGATAGCGGAGTGAGGGGGTATGGGGAGAAGGCAGGAACGGGGTACTGATTGAGAGTGATCAGCCATGATCGCATTGAATGGCGGTGCTGGCTCGAAGGGCTGAATGGCCTACTCCTGCACCTATTGTCTATTGTCTATTGACCTGTTGTCCACCGGGTTTCTGCCCCACAGCCCCTGAGCTCTGATCCTGACGCCGGTCCCGGGACCCAACCATTTCACACACCCGGAGCGGAACCGGAGCAGATTCCCAGCCACCCGATTTATAGACAATAGACAATAGAAAATAAGTGCAGGAGAAGGCCATTCGGCCCTTCAAGCCAGCACCGCCATTCAATATGATCATGGCTGATCATTCTCAATCAGTACCCCGTTCCTGCCTTCTCCCCATACCCCCTGACTCCGCTATCCTTAAGAGCTCTCTCTTGAATGTATTCAGAGAATTGGCCTCCACTGCCTTCTGAGGCAGAGAATTCCACAGATTCACAACTCTCTGACTAAAAAAGTTTTTCCACATCTCTGTTCTAAATGGCCTACCCCTTATTCTTAAACTGTGGCCCCTGGTTCTGGACTCCCCCAACATTGGGAACATGTTTCCTGCCTCTAACGTGTCCAACCCCTTAATAATTTTATACGTTTCGATAAGATCCCCTCTCATCCTTCTAAATTCCAGTGTATACAAACCTAGTCGCTCCAGTCTTTCAACATATGACAGTCCCGCCATTCCTGGAATTAACCTAGTAAACCTACGCTGCACGCCCTCAATAGCAAGAATATCCTTCCTCAAATTTGGAGACCAAAACTGCACACAGTACTCCAGGTGCGGTCTCACTAGGGCCCTGTACAACTGCAGAAGGACCTCTTTGCTCCTATACTCAACTCCTCTTGTTATGAAGGCCAACATTCCATTGGCTTTCTTCACTGCCTGCTGTACCTTTCAGTGACTGATGCACTAAGACACCCAGATCACGCTGTACGTCCCCTTTTCCTAACTTGACACCATTCAGATAATAATCTGCCTTCCTATTCTTACCACCAAAGTGGATAACCTCACACTTATCTACATTAAACTGCATCTGCCATGCATCCGCCCACACACACAACCTGTCCAAGTCACCCTGCAACCTCATAGCATCTTCCTCACAGTTCACACTGCCACCTAACTTTGTATCATCGGCAAATTTGCTAACGGTACTTTTAATCCCTTCATCCAAGTCATTGATGTATATTGTAAATAGCTGCGGTCCCAACACCGAGCCTTGCGGTACCCCACTAGTCACTGCCTGCCATTCTGAAAGGGACCCATTTATCCCCACTCTTTGCTTCCTGTCTGTCAACCAACTTTCTATCCATGTCAGTACACTACCTCCAATACCATGTGCTCTAATTTTGCCCACCAATCTCCTATGTGGGACCTTGTCGAAGGCTTTCTGAAAGTCGAGGTACACCACATCCACCAGCTCTCCCCTGTCAATTTTCCTAGTTACATCCTCAAAAAATTCCAGTAGATTAGTGAAGCACGATTTCCCCTTCGTAAATCCATGCTGACTCGGAACGATCCTGTTACTGCAATCCAAATGCTCCGCAATTTCATCTTTTATAATTGACTCCAGCATCTTCCCCACCACTGATGTCAGACTAACTGGTCTATAATTTCCCGTTTTCTCTCTCCCTCCTTTCTTGAAAAGTGGGATAACTTTAGCTACCCTCCAATCCACAGGAACTGACCCGGAATCTATAGAACATTGGAAAATAATCACTAATGCGTCCACAATTTCTAGAGCCACCTCCTTAAGCACCCTGGGATACAGACCATCAGGCCCTGGAGATTTATCAGCCTTGAGTCCCATCAGTCTACCCAAAACTTTTTCCTGCCTAATGTGGATTTCCTCCAGTTCCTCTGTCACCCTAGGATCTCTGGCCACTAGAACATCTCGGAGATTGTTTGTATCCTCCTTAGTGAAGACAGATCCAAAGTACCAGTTCAACTCGTCTGCCATTTCCTTGTTCCCCATAATAAATTCCCCTGCTTCTGTCTTCAAGGGACCCACATTTGCCTTGACTATTTTTTTCCTCTTCACATACCAAGGCCCAAAGAAAGGGAGAAAATATTAAAATGATAATTAGAATGATACCATACTGACGGGATAGACTGGACAGGCTGTGGCTGTGCGTTTTAGCCGGGTAAGACGTCCGTGATGATCGGATAGTGTAATTTTGGATTAGTGATGAATTTGACCAGGAGGGAACGGAGAAAGTATCTTTACTTGTGGAGACACCAAATGACAAAGATAAAATATATATAATTTTTTTAATTGTTTTAATAAAATGGTCTTCAATATATTCCTTAAGGAATTCAGCAATGAGAAAGTGGAGCCTGCCACCACAGATGTGGTTGAAGCAGAGAGTATGTGTTATGGTGTGGGGTGGGGTGTGGGAGGGCTGTTGGAGAAACACGTGTAGTCTATCGAGTTCAGGACATTGTTGGTCAGTGCGGTGAATGGGTGGAAGGGGGTTTATCTGGTGCCGCAGAATTGACAGGAGAAGATGGACTGAATGGTCTGTCTGTGATGTAGAATGGGATGTACTACGATTGGCCAGGCCGACCCTGCAACGCTGCCAAGACAATGAGCCTTCATGGTCAGGTCAGGAACCCTGCACTGACAACAACAATGTCGATGTCGACGTGGAGAGCGGACAACAGTGTGAGCGGCAAAGGCAGCTCACGGAATTGGGAGAGGTCACAAGTGAGTCATTGCTCCATCAGGAAGGGCCATTTGCACCTTGGCGGATGGTAAGAAGAAGATAAACACAGAAGTAAGTACATTATGGTTTATTATGGGGTTTTTTACAGAGTAATATATCAACATATCTGTTGGCCTCCTGTAAGTATTTCATTTATTCCGTCTCTAGACACATGACAATAAAACTCTTGAAACTTCGCCAATGTAAAGAAGTTGACATCTAGAGCAGCGGATACAATAGATGAGGTTGGAGGAGGTGCAGGTGAACCTCTGTCTCACCTGGAAAGGCTGTTTGGGTCAATGGATGGAATTGAGGGGGGAGGTAAAGGGACAGGTGTTGCGTCTCCTGCGGTTGCAGGGGAAAGTGCCCGGGGATGGAGTGGTTTGGGTAGGAAGGGACGAGTGGACCAGGGAGTTACGGAAGGAACGGTCTCTGCGGAACGCAGAAAGGGGAGGGGATGGGAAGATGTGGCCAGTGGTGGGGTCCCGTTGTGGGTGACGGAAATGTTGGCGGATGATTTGTTGGATCCGCTGGCTGGTGGGGTGGAAGGTGAGAACGAGGGGAATTCTGTCCTTGTTGCGAGTGGGGGGAGGGGGAGCAAGAGAGGAGCTGCAGGATGTAGAGGGGAAGCCCCGTTTCCTGAAGAATGAGGACATCTCTGATGCCCTAGTGTGAAACACCTCATCCCGGGCGCAGATGCGGCGTAGACGGAGAAATTGGGAGTAGGGGATAGACTTTTTGCAGGAGACAGGGAGGGAAGAAGTGTAGTCCAGATAGCTGTTCTAGTCAGTGGGTTTATGGTAGATGTCAGTCACTAGTCTGTCTCCTGTGATGGTGATGGCGAGGTCCAGAAACGGGAGGGAGATGTCGGAGTTAGTCGAAGTATATTTATGGGCAGGATGGAAATTGGAAGTGAAGTGTATGAAGTCAGCGAGTTCTGCATGGGTAGAAGAGGTAGCACCAATGCAGTCGTCGATGTAGCGGAGGTACAGTTCGGGGTAGGGCCAGTGTACGTCCGGAACAGGGATTGTTCGACGTACCCGACAAAGAGGCAGGCATAGCTACGCCTCTGGTTTGGAGGAAGTGGGAGGAGACAAAGGAGAAGTTGTTGAGGGTAAGAATCAGCTCTGCTAGGCGGAGGAGAGTGTTGGTAGATGGGGATTGGCTGGTTCTACAGTCGATGAAGAAACGGAGGGCTTTGAGACCATCCTTGTGGGGGATGGTAGTGTAGAGTGACTGGACATCCATGGTAAAGATGAGGGAGTGGAGGCCTGGAAACCGGAAGTTATTGAGGAGCTGGAGAGCGTGTGAGGTGTCTTTGACGTAGGTGGGGAGGGATTTGACCAGGGGGGATAGGATAAAGTCGAGGTAGGTGGAAATAGGTTCGGTGGGACATGAGCAGGCAGAAACAATGGGTCTGCCAGGACTTCTGTTTATGGATTTTAGGTAGGAGGTAAAATCGGGCCGTGTGGGGCTGAGGAACTAAAAGTTTGGAGGCATTGGAGGGTAGATCGCCGGAGATGGTGAGGTCCGTGATGGTGCTGATGATAAAGGTCTGGTGTTTGTCAGTGAGGTCATGGTCCAGGGATAAGTAGGAAGAGGTGTCTGAGAGTTGTCGTATGGCCTCGGTTCGGTAGAGGTCAGCACGCCAGACTACCACAGCACCTCCCTTGTCAGCGGGTTTGATGACTAAGTCCGGGTTGTTGCAGAGTGAGTGGACGGCTGCACGTTCAGAGCGGAGAGGTTAGTGTTAGTCAGTGGAGTGGAGAATTGGAGGCGGTTAATGTCACACTAGTAGTTGGAGATGAAAAGTACGGAGGTGATTTAACTATATTCCAGGTGCTGGTGAAGGTTTGAAATAATTTGTTAATTACTGACACGGAGCGGAACCGGAGCAGATTCATTACTGACACGGGGCGGAACCGGAGCGAAGAAAGGATAAAGTTTCTCCGTGAATTTATTCCCAGTGAAGGTGTGGAGATGGGACTTGGTGTCCGCGTCGTAAAATGAAACTATCCCGGACTCGTAACTGAGATAAACTCCCACCCTCCCGGGGATGGGACGGGCGGGGAGAGGGGATGGAGGGGAGGTGCGTGCAACAAACTCGTCATCCACCCGCCTGATCCTCCAGACTCCAGTCTCCGGGGTCAGTGTGTCCTCTCCCTTCCTCTCCACAGACTCTGCGGCGACTCCCAGACTCCAGCGCCGACTCCCCGCCACCTCCACCTCCCAGTAATGTCTCCCCGATGTGAATCCCTCCGATCCCAGCACATACGCCCGGTGTGTAAACCTCTTCCCGGTGTCAGGGAGACTCCTCCGGGTCCCGGTCCGTCTCACCCTCTTCCGATCCTCAGACACCTCGAGCTGCGCATGCGCTGTTTCCACATCCAGGGTGACGGAGACTGGGGGGAGAAGCAGAGAATCAGAGAGTCCCCGGGGGTCGGGGGGAGACTCGGGCAGCGCGGCCCCGGGACCGGGGGAGAGGCCGCTCGGCCTCGGGCACAGGCGTGCGGACAACTGAAACCTTGCCCGGAGTTTTCTTTCCCCTCCCCCTACCACGTAAGATGGACAACAGAAATCCTTCCCGGATATTTCTCCCGAGGTCGAGGCGAGAGTTGTGGTATGTCGTGGGCAAGCAGATGCAATTGGGAGAGAGGAGGTAGGAGAAATGGTGGGCGGATGGGTGTGCGGGCGTGATATTGAGGTTTTTTTTGCTTCTGGTGGTGAAAATTGGGGCTAGATTGGCGGGACAGTTGAGGAGTTAAATGTTTACTGGAGGTAATTAAAAATGAGGAACGATGTGATTGTGCTGGAGAGAGTGCAAAGGCGATTCACCGGGATGTTGCCTCCATTGGAGGACTTGAATAATGCTGATTTGGAGACCTGGGAGAACTTTACAAGTTTACGAGAGACAGAGAGGGGGTAGTTAGTCAAATTCAGTTCCCCATCTTAATGGTATCAAAAACAAGGTTACTGGTTTAAAGTGAGAGGATGGAGTTTTATAGAAGACTAGGCCAATTGCACCCATTGGGCCCAAACCGCGAATGCATTGGTGCAGCACCACCTGCTCCCCTCCCCTCTTCCATCCCCCCTTCAACCCGCCATCCCCCCCTCCCTCCTTCCCCTCCCACTACTCCATCCCCCTCAACCCCCCTTATCCTCCCTCCTCCCCCCCCCACCCCCTCTCTCCCCCCTCCCTCCCCCCTAGGAGATAGATTTAAACATAAAAATGTGAATAACTTTAAAAATATAACACTGATTTCAATGAAACTCCTTCCATTAGCACCAAAGGGACGATGGTGAGTACGGTGGGCCTAAAATTGTCGCGCTATCGTGTACCGTTCTGTCTGTAGTCCAGGAACAAACAAACAAACAAGCGAGAGTTTTAGTATATAGATGTGAGGGATAAATCAGAGAGTAGTTGATGCCTGGAACATGCTCCCGTTGTAGGAGGTGGCTACTATTGTCTATACAATTCCACTCTGCGAAAAGGGTTCTGTCAACCCTGTCTATGCCTCTCATAATTTAAAATAATTCTATCAGTTTCCCCTCAGCCTTTGACAGTCCACATAAAACAAGCAAATGTATCCGACCTCTCCTAATAGCCAATGCCCTCTAATCCAGGCAGCATTCTGGTAAACCTCTTCTGCACATTTCCCAAGGCATCCACATTCTTCCTGCAAAGGGACGACCAGAACTGCACAAAATACTCCAAATTATCCCTAAGTCCTGCAAAGCTGAAACATAATTTCCTGACTCTTAGTGTATGTTACTACAGAGTCTGTGGGTTACTCAGGTAAATATATTCATGGTGTCTAAAGATTATCAAATCCAGTTTACAGTGGGAATGTAAATTGAGGTGGTTGTGCCCACGAACGGGAGTTTTTTCTTGTGAATGTGTTTAAGGGTATCTATGTCAGGCCGATGAAACTGTGCGCGCTTTTCCGAGACTGGATCTTGGGCCGAGATCTATCCGGTCTCGTTCTTACAATGCATCAGTGGGGGGTTTGAGAAAGCCTGTGCGGCTCAAGGGTCCAACAGGGGGCAGACCTGAGTCAACCAGAGTCAACGATAGTCACTCACAGGTTAAGCAGGGCCCATGGCACAGATCTCCACAGGACACCCTCGTATCCTCATGGCAATACTGCTCATTCATTGTTCATTATAATTTAATTCCGTTACTTCCAATTTCCCGGCTACCATGGTAGAATTCAAACTCATAGATCAGCGTGTTTCTGCGGTGTGGGTGAGTCGGGATGTATTGGTTCATCCATCAGGCTGGGTATTTGTTATATCTGCCTAACCTGTGATCTAGTAGTGGGTGACTGCATTGTTCGAGGTACGAACAGTAGATTCTGTGGCGGCAGGTGGGACTCGAGGATGGTCTATTGCCTCCCTGGTGCCAGGGTTCTAGACATTACGGAGCGGCTTCAGAACATCCTAGCGAGGGAAGGCGATCAACCGAACATAGTTGTGCACGTGGGCAGATTTCTAGACCACTGAGATCTCTTCTGGGGTAGGGGTGACCTGTACAAAAGGGATGGGTTACACATTAACAGCAGGGGGACCAACATTCTGGCAGGTAGGTTTGCTAGTGCTACAAGTGTGGCTTTAGACTAAGGAGTGGAGGGGGGGTGAGGGGTTGACAAACTGGGAATATGAAGATGGAGTTAA
>NW_027603307.1:0-17337 GCF_053455715.1 Rhinoraja longicauda
GAGAGAGAGAGAGAGAGAGAGAGAGAGAGAGAGAGAGAGAGAGAGAAAGAGAGAGTGGAGAGAGAAAGAGAGTTTGAGAGAGAGAGAGAGACAGGAAAGAGAGGGAGAGAGGGAGAAAGGGAGAGGGAGAGAGAGGGAGAGAGAGAGAGAGGGAGAGAGAGAGAGAGAGTTTGAGAAAGTTTGAGAGAGAGAGGGGGAGAGGAGAGAGAGAGGGGATGAGAGTGAGAAAGTTTGAGGGGGATGAGAGTGAGAAAGTTTGAGAGAGAGAGAGAGAGAGAGAGAGAGAGAGAGAGAGAGAGAGAGAGAGAGAGAGAGAGAGAGAGAGAGAGAGAGAGAGAGAGAGAGAGAGTGTTTTGGAAAGTTTTGAGATACTTTGTGAGAGAGAGAGGTAGAGAGGTAGAGAGGTAGAGAGAGAGTTTTGGCAAGTTTGAGAAAGTCCCTCTCTCCATTCTCAATTTTCACATTCTCTCTTTTTCACTCAATTCCCCATTTCTCCCTCAAATCCTCTCTCCTTCCCTCCCTCCCTCTCTCCCTCCCAATCTCCCTCCCTCCCCTCATCACCTCCCTCCCTCTCTCCCTCCCTCCTTCCTTCCCTCCATCTTTCTCTCCATTTCTCAATTTTCACATTCTCTCTTTTTCACTCAATTCCCCATTTCTCCCTCAAATCCTGTCTCGTTCTCTCCCTCCCTCTCCCCCCTCCCTCCCCCCCACCTCCCCTCATCACCTCCCTCCCTCTCCCCCTCCCTCCCCCCACCTCCCCTCATCACCTCCCTCCCTCCCCCCACCTCCCCTCATCACCTCCCTCCCTCTCTCCCTCCCTCCCTCTCCCCCACCCCTCCCCCACTCACCCAGCCCACACTCCTCCATCTCCCTCCCTCCCTCCCTCCCTCTCTCTCTCTCTCTCTCTCTCCCCCTCCCTCCCTCTCTCCCTCTGTCCACAAACGCGGACCGGAGAGAGAGAAGGGGGCGGGTTCCTTCTCCTCCCTCTGACCGACGTCCACCGCGTCCAATCGTCGCCGCCGCCCGCCCTAACCGACGGCCGCCCGGACCAATCCCCGCCGCCCGCTCCCCAGACCAAGCCCGGCCCCTCCGCTTCCCCTCCCACCCACCTGCCAATCTCCGGTCCTGGGACGGGACGTCCGGCGCCTTGATGGACGCGCGCCGCGGCCAAAGGGTGCTAAGGGATCGCACCCTTTGTCTCGCTTTGCAAAGATTATTGTAAATGCAACGATTTTACTGCATTTAACAGCCCAGGGTGGTTGCAATATTGCTTTAATGCAACGCCAGCGCTGCATTTAACATTGCAGTTGCCTGCAAAGTTATTTTAATGCGTTGCATCAGTTGCATTTAACATTTGAGTGGTTTTGCATGATTATTGCAATTAATTTTATTGCATTAAACATCCTAATACGATGCATTAGTCGCATTTAACATTTTGAGTTTTTGCAGGATTATTATTGCATTTCACATCGCAGGGTGTTGCAATATTTCTTTAATGCAAGGCGATCACTGCATTTAACATTGCAGCAGCCTGAAAAGTCATCCTAATGCGATGCATTTGTTGCATTTAACATTTGAGAGGTTTTGCAAAATTATTGCAATTAATTTTATTGCATTTAACATCCCAGGGGGTTGCAATATTGCTTTAATGCAACGCCAGCGCTGCATTTAACAATGCAGCAGCCTGCAAAGTTATCCTAATACGATGCATTAGTCGCATTTAACATTTGAGAGGTTTTGCAGGATTATTATTGCATTTCACATCGCAGGGTGTTGCAATATTTCTTTAATGCAAGGCGATCACTGCATTTAACATTGCAGCAGCCTGAAAAGTCATCCTAATGCGATGCATTTGTTGCATTTAACATTTGAGAGGTTTTGCAAATTATTGCAATTAATTTAATGCATATTACATCCATTGGGGGTAGCTAGGTGACTTTAATGCAAGGCCATCACTGCATTTAAACATTGCAGCAGCCTGCAAAGTTATCCTAATGCGATGCATCAATTGCATTTAACATTTGAGAGGTTTTGCATGATTATTGCAATGATTTTTTAATGCATTTCACATCCCAGGGTGGTGTAATATTGCATTAATGCAAGGCCATCACTGCATTTAACATTACAGCAACCGTACACCAATAAAGATCTTTCCACAGACAGCACGCGGCACTTGTTTATAACGCCCACACCAGACACCAGACACAAACCCAAACACAAACCCAAACACAGACCCAAACATAAATCCAAACACAAACCCAAACACAAACCCAAACACAGACCCAAACACAGACCCAAACACAGACTCAAACACAGACCCAAACACACACCCACACACAGACACACACACAGACACACACACAGACCCACACACATCAGACACACTTCCCGGAAGCACTTCCAAATGCCGGATAGTCTCCTCCCTGCCCTGGAGGTTCAGCTACGTGCCGGGGGTAGTAAATACAATAATAATACTATAGTAATAATAATTAATATTATTAATAATAATAAGAATTAATCAAAGATTGATTGATTGATCGATCAGTGGGTGGGTGGATGGATGTCAGGAGGGAACCGTACACCAATAAAGATTTTAATGCGTTGCATCAGTTGCATTCAACATTTGAGTGGTTTTGCATGATTATTGCAATTAATTTTATTGCATTAAACATCCCAGGAGGCTGCAATATTTCTTTAATGCAAGGCCATCACTGCGTTTAACTTTGCAGCAGTCTGCAATGTTATCATAATACGATGCATTAGTTGCATTGAACATTTGAGAGATTTTGCATGATTATTACAATGATTTTAATGCGTTTAATACCCCAGAACAGCTGCAATTTTGCTTTAATGCAAGGCCTGCGCTGCATTTAACATTGCAGGAGCCTGCAGAGTTGTTCTAATGCGTTGCATTAATTGCATTTAACATTTGAGAGGTTTTGCAAAATTATTGCAATTAATTTTATTGCATTTAACATCCCAGGGGGTTGCAATATTGCTTTAATGCAACGCCAGCGCTGCATTTAACAATGCAGCAGCCTGCAAAGTTATCCTAATACGATGCATTAGTCGCATTTAACATTTGAGAGGTTTTGCAGGATTATTATTGCATTTCACATCGCAGGGTGTTGCAATATTTCTTTAATGCAAGGCGATCACTGCATTTAACATTGCAGCAGCCTGAAAAGTCATCCTAATGCGATGCATTTGTTGCATTTAACATTTGAGAGGTTTTGCAAAATTATTGCAATTAATTTAATGCATATTACATCCATTGGGGGTAGCTAGGTGACTTTAATGCAAGGCCATCACTGCATTTAACATTGCAGCAGCCTGCAAAGTTATCCTAATGCGATGCATCAATTGCATTTAACATTTGAGAGGTTTTGCATGATTATTGCAATGATTTTTTAATGCATTTCACATCCCAGGGTGGTGTAATATTGCATTAATGCAAGGCCATCACTGCATTTAACATTACAGCAACCGTACACCAATAAAGATCTTTCCACAGACAGCACGCGGCACTTGTTTATAACGCCCACACCAGACACCAGACACAAACCCAAACACAAACCCAAACACAGACCCAAACATAAATCCAAACACAAACCCAAACACAAACCCAAACACAGACCCAAACACAGACCCAAACACAGACTCAAACACAGACCCAAACACACACCCACACACAGACACACACACAGACACACACACAGACCCACACACATCAGACACACTTCCCGGAAGCACTTCCAAATGCCGGATAGTCTCCTCCCTGCCCTGGAGGTTCAGCTACGTGCCGGGGGTAGTAAATACAATAATAATACTATAGTAATAATAATTAATATTATTAATAATAATAAGAATTAATCAAAGATTGATTGATTGATCGATCAGTGGGTGGGTGGATGGATGTCAGGAGGGAACCGTACACCAATAAAGATTTTAATGCGTTGCATCAGTTGCATTCAACATTTGAGTGGTTTTGCATGATTATTGCAATTAATTTTATTGCATTAAACATCCCAGGAGGCTGCAATATTTCTTTAATGCAAGGCCATCACTGCGTTTAACTTTGCAGCAGTCTGCAATGTTATCATAATACGATGCATTAGTTGCATTGAACATTTGAGAGATTTTGCATGATTATTAAAATGATTTTAATGCGTTTAATACCCCAGAACAGCTGCAATTTTGCTTTAATGCAAGGCCTGCGCTGCATTTAACATTGCAGGAGCCTGCAGAGTTGTTCTAATGCGTTGCATTAATTGCATTTAACATTTGAGAGGTTTTGCAAAATTATTGCAATTAATTTTATTGCATTTAACATCCCAGGGGTTGCAATATTGCTTTAATGCAACGCCAGCGCTGCATTTAACAATGCAGCAGCCTGCAAAGTTATCCTAATACGATGCATTAGTCGCATTTAACATTTGAGAGGTTTTGCAGGATTATTATTGCATTTCACATCGCAGGGTGTTGCAATATTTCTTTAATGCAAGGCGATCACTGCATTTAACATTGCAGCAGCCTGAAAAGTCATCCTAATGCGATGCATTTGTTGCATTTAACATTTGAGAGGTTTTGCAAAATTATTGCAATTAATTTAATGCATATTACATCCATTGGGGGTAGCTAGGTGACTTTAATGCAAGGCCATCACTGCATTTAACATTGCAGCAGCCTGCAAAGTTATCCTAATGCGATGCATCAATTGCATTTAACATTTGAGAGGTTTTGCATGATTATTGCAATGATTTTTTAATGCATTTCACATCCCAGGGTGGTGTAATATTGCATTAATGCAAGGCCATCACTGCATTTAACATTACAGCAACCGTACACCAATAAAGATCTTTCCACAGACAGCACGCGGCACTTGTTTATAACGCCCACACCAGACACCAGACACAAACCCAAACACAAACCCAAACACAGACCCAAACATAAATCCAAACACAAACCCAAACACAAACCCAAACACAGACCCAAACACAGACCCAAACACAGACTCAAACACAGACCCAAACACACACCCACACACAGACACACACACAGACACACACACAGACCCACACACATCAGACACACTTCCCGGAAGCACTTCCAAATGCCGGATAGTCTCCTCCCTGCCCTGGAGGTTCAGCTACGTGCCGGGGGTAGTAAATACAATAATAATACTATAGTAATAATAATTAATATTATTAATAATAATAAGAATTAATCAAAGATTGATTGATTGATCGATCAGTGGGTGGGTGGATGGATGTCAGGAGGGAACCGTACACCAATAAAGATTTTAATGCGTTGCATCAGTTGCATTTAACATTTGAGTGGTTTTGCATGATTATTGCAATTAATTTTATTGCATTAAACATCCCAGGAGGCTGCAATATTTCTTTAATGCAAGGCCATCACTGCGTTTAACTTTGCAGCAGTCTGCAATGTTATCATAATAAGATGTATTAGTTGCATTGAACATTTGAGAGATTTTGCATGATTATTACAATGATTTTAATGCGTTTAATACCCCAGAACAGCTGCAATTTTGCTTTAATGCAAGGCCTGCGCTGCATTTAACATTGCAGGAGCCTGCAGAGTTGTTCTAATGCGTTGCATTAATGGCATTTAACATTTGAGAGGTTTTGCAAAATTATTGCAATTAATTTTATTGCATTTAACATCCCAGGGGTTGCAATATTGCTTTAATGCAACGCCAGCGCTGCATTTAACAATGCAGCAGCCTGCAAAGTTATCCTAATACGATGCATTAGTCTCATTTAACATTTGAGAGGTTTTGCAGGATTATTATTGCATTTCACATCGCAGGGTGTTGCAATATTTCTTTAATGCAAGGCGATCACTGCATTTAACATTGCAGCAGCCTGAAAAGTCATCCTAATGCGATGCATTTGTTGCATTTAACATTTGAGTGGTTTTGCAAAATTATTGCAATTAATTTAATGCATATTACATCCATTGGGGGTAGCTAGGTGACTTTAATGCAAGGCCATCACTGCATTTAACATTGCAGCAGCCTGCAAAGTTATCCTAATGCGATGCATCAATTGCATTTAACATTTGAGAGGTTTTGCATGATTATTGCAATGATTTTTTAATGCATTTCACATCCCAGGGTGGTGTAATATTGCATTAATGCAAGGCCATCACTGCATTTAACATTACAGCAACCGTACACCAATAAAGATCTTTCCACAGACAGCACGCGGCACTTGTTTATAACGCCCACACCAGACACCAGACACAAACCCAAACACAAACCCAGACACAAACCCAAACACAAACCCAATCACAGACCCAAACACAAATCCAAACACAAACCCAAACACAAACCCAAACACAAACCCAAACACAAACCCAAACATAAATCCAAACACAGAACCAAACACAAACCCAAACACAGACTCAAACACAGACCCAAACACAAACCCAAACACAGACTCAAACACAGACCCAAACACAAACCCAAACACACACCCACACACAGACACACACACACAGACACACACACAGACCCACACACACACCCACACACACACCCACACACAGACACACACACAGACCCACACACATCAGACACACACACATCAGACACACTTCCCGGAAGCACTTCCAAATGCCGGATAGTCTCCTCCCTGCCCTGGAGGTTCAGCTACGTGCCGGGGGTAGTAAATACAATAATAATACTATAGTAATAATAATTAATATTATTAATAATAAGAATTAATCAAAGATTGATTGATTGATCGATCGGTGGGTGGGTGGGTGGATGGGTGGATGTCAGGAGGAACCGTACACCAATAAAGATTTTTTCACAGACAGCACTTGTTTATAACGCGCGCACACACACGCACAACACCTGTTTATTCTTTATCACTGTTCCGTATAAGTATGTATGTATGTATGTATGGGGTTAATCAATATCTGTTATGGGCTGAGTGTAAGACAAGTGTTTGGGCCCTTCAGGTTGGCGCGGGTGGCAGGCAGGCACCGAGTCATTGAATATGAGTCAGATGTCAATATTCAACTTTAGAGAACTTTACTTTGGCCGCTTTTGCAGCTTTGTGTACAGTTATGTTCGCTCTCGTACACGAAGGATATGGGCGCTTCGGAAATCGTGTTCAACACGTTTACAAGAACATCGCCTGGAGCGTATGAACAACCAGACGTTGGACTGATTCATCGGAGTTCGGGCAGTAACCTGACAGATCGATAGCAAATTATGAGAGGCAAATATATGGTAAACAGTCAGAACATTCTTGTCAAGATGGAAATATCAAGTATTGAAGGCCACCCCTTTATGGTGAAAGGGATGAAGTTTAAACGAGGTGTGCGGGGAAAGCAAGCGGCAGTAAGTCCATCGAACGCAATACCGCAGGTGGGCATTGGGTGATAAGGAATAGGAGTAGAATTAGACCATTCGGCCAATCGTCTTATCCGCCAAGCTTTTTCCCTCCAACCCCCATTCTCCTACCATCTCCCCATAACTTCTGATACCTGTATGAATCCAAAATCTTTCTGTCTACGCCTTTAAATATCCAGTGACGTGACGTACACAGCCTGTTGTGGCAAATAATTCCAAAAATTCATCACCTTCTGACTAATTAAATTTCTGATCATCTTCAAAAGAGAACGTAGATTAATTCTGAGGAAATGATCTCTTGTCCGAGACGCTCCCACAAGTGGAAACATACTTTCCACATCCACTGGATCTAAACCATTCACATATTTGTATGTTTCAATGAGGTCCACCCTCATACTTCTAAACTCCGAGTGCAATCCGGGAGTCGACCAAACGCTCGCCAGAGGTTAACTTATTGCTGGGATCATTCTTGTAAACCTCCTCTGGACCCTCTCCAGAGCCAGCACACCTTTCCTCTGATATGGTGCCCAGAATTGCTCACAATATTCCAAATGCGGCCTTCCCGTCGCCTTGTATAGCCTCAAAATTAAATCCGTGTTTCTGTGTACAAGTCCTCTTGAAATTAATGCAAGCAATGAGTTTGCTTCCATTAGACAATAGACAATAGGTGCAGGAGTAGGCAATTCGGCCCTTCGAGCACCACCATTCCATGTGATCATGGCTGATCATTCTCACCGATTCAACTTGCAGATAAAAAATTTGGGAATAATAATAATAATAATAATAATAATAATAATAAACATTTATTTTTTATAGCGCTTTTCCAATTGCTCAAAGACGCTTTACAAAACAGTCAGGACATAAAAACAAACAAACAAACAAAAGATTTGTCCTGACGGAGCAGCGTCGAACAAATAGCGCCAGCGTCCTCTCACGTGAGTCCGGCAGTAGACAATAAAGAACACAAGACACACAATTACAATTTTAACACAAACAGCCATCACAGTAATTGCTCCAGGCACACCCTCACTGCGATGGAAGGCAAAGAAAAGTCTTATCTCCTCCTCATTCTTCTCCTGTGGTGCCACGAGGCGACCGAGGCTCTCGACTTTTGAACCCCCACCGGGCGATGGAAAGTCCCAGGGCCGAGCCGAGCAGGCCGATGAAGGTCCTAAGCCCCCACTGGGTGATGGGAAGTGCCGCGACCGAGCCACGCAGGGTGATGAGGGCCCTGCGAGCGGGTCGGTCAAACTTCGCGCTTCGGGGCGGTCGAAGCTGCTACGGCTAGAGCTCCCGAAAGCCGGCCGCCAGCCAGGGACCTGCGAACTCCAGATGTTGCGGTCTGCAGGGCCCACGGCCGAAGCCTCCGAGATGGCAAGTCCAGGCCCTGCCACCGGATTCTTCAAGGTCGATCCCAGCTGGAGGCCGCCGACTCCACGTTGTTGGGCCGTAGCACGAACAGAGATACGACACGATAACCAGCACTCCCAAGTCCCTTTGAACTTCAGATTGATGGATTATTTTCCCACTTAGACAATAGTCTACGCCATTATTCCTACTACCAAAATGCAGTACTCCGCACTTTGCTACACTATATTCCATCTGCCACTTCTCTACCCATTCCCCCAACATGTCCAAGTCCTTCTGCGGAGTCCATGCTTTCTCTAAACTACATGCCCTTCCACCTCTTTTCGTAACATCCGCAAACTTGGCCACAAAGCCTTCAATCCCCTCGTCCAAATCATAATATAAAACGTGGAGTAGCGGACAAACACGGATCCTTGAAGATCTCCACTAGTTACTGTTAGCCAACTAGAAAAAAAATCCCCATTTATTGCCACTCTTTGTCTTCTGCCATCCAGCCAGCCAGTTATCCATGCTGATGTTTGCCCTTTGACACCGTGGGCTCTCATCTTCCTAAGCAGCCATCTTGTGACACCTGGTCAAAGGTTTTCTGAAAATCAAAGTTAACAACATCTACTGTCTCTCCTTTGGATGTCTTGCTATTTACTTCTTCAAATAATTCCAGCAAATTTATCAAACACGACCTTCCATTCACAAAGCCATGCCAACTTATGCCTATTTCATCGTGCACTTATAAATACTCTGTCACATCATCCTGTATAACGGGTCCTAAAATCTTACCACCCACTCCACTGGTGTTGGAGGCAGATACAATAGTGACATTTAAGACAAGTTCGGATTTTCAGGTAATGAAGGGATATGCATTGTGAGCAGGCAGGTAAGGGTGGTCGTCTCATGTTCGGCACAGCTATTATTAGCCGAAAGTCCTGCCGTGCCTTGTACTTCGTGTAGGAAAGAAATGCAGATGCTGGTTTAAATGGAAGGTAGGCACAAAATGCTGGTGTAACTCAACGAGACAGGCAGCATCTCTGGAGAGAAAGAATGGGTGACGTTTCGGGTCGAGACCCTTCTTTAGACTGATGTCGGAGAGGTCGGCGGGAAAGAGATAGAATTTTGTTGGAGACAGTGAGACTGGTGGGAGAACTGGGAAGGAGGAGGGATGGAGAGAGAGGGGAAGCAATGGCTAATTGAAGTTAGAGAAGTCAATGTTCATATCGCTGGTATGTTAGCTGCCCAAGCGAAGTATGAGGTGCTGTTCCTCCAATTTGCGCTGGGCCTCACTCTGACAATGGAGGATGCCCAGGACAGAAAGTTCACATTGGGAATGGGGGAGCGGGGGTGAGTTAAAGTGCTGAGCAACCGGGAGATCAGGTACGACTGTGTGGAGCTGTTCAGCGAAACGATCGTCGAGCTTGCGCTTGGTCTCGCCGATGTCACTCCATCAGTACTATCCCACAGTATACCGTTACACCAGTACTACCCCACAGTGCGTCACTCCATCAGTACTATCCAACAGTGTCACTCCATCAATTCCATCCCACATTATGTCACAACAATAGTACTACCGCACAGTGTGTCACCCCATCAGAACTACCCCAGAATGTGCCATTATTTCAACACTACCCTACGTTAGGTTACTCCATCAATACTACTTTACAGTCTCTCACTCCATCAGTACTACATGTTACTCCATTAGTCGTACACAAGATCGTGCCACTCTCATCAGTACAACCCCACAGTATGTCATTCCATCATTTCTTCCCGGCGGTGTTTCACTCTGTCAGTACCATCTTAAGTATGTAATTTCATCAGTTCTACCCACAGTTTTTCACCCCTTCAATAATACCATCGAATGTGTCACTATATCAGTACTACCCCAAAATATACCAGTCCTTCACTCCATCAGCCCAATCTCACTGTGTCACTCCATCAGTAATTCCCCACAGTATAAGTATTTCCCCACAATGCCTCACGCCATTAGCACTACCCGATTTTTATCATTCATTCAGGACTATCCCAGTGGGTCACTCCATAAGTGCTGCCACAAATTGTGTCATTCCATCGGTATTACCAAACAGTGTGTCATTGCATTAGTACTACATCACAGTTTGTCATCACAATAGTACTACCGCTCAGTGTGTCACTCCGTCGGTGAAACCACACAGTGTCTCACTGCATCAATACAACTCAATATTGTTACACTACATCGGCACTGCCCAACATCATGTCACTCCAGTGCAACCCTAGAACGTGTCACTCCATCAATGCTCCCCGCAGTATGTTCTTCCATCAGTACTCCCCAAAGTGTTTCACAACATCAGGACTACCTCAAATCTGCCATTCCATCCGCATTACCCCACAGTGTGCTAACCCATCGCAGCGACTCCATAGTGTGTAATTCCATCACTATTTCACCACAGTTTTTCATCGCAACTGTACTACCGCAGAGCGTGTCAGTCCATCAGTATTACTGCGTCACTCCAACAGAATGTGCTATTACATCCGTGCTACCCCACAGTGTGTCATTCCATCAATACACCTCCACAGTACGTCATTACACCAGTACTACTCCACAGTGTTACACTCCATCAGTACAACACTGGAGCGTGTCACTCCATCAGTACTACCCTACAATATGTTATTCCATCAGTACAACACCACAGTGATGCATTCCATCAGTACTGCCTTAAGCTAGTTATTCCATTTTGTACAACCACACAGACTCATTCAATTAGTATTACCCATCAGTGCAACTCTCCATCTGTACTACCCCACGTCAGTCCTTACCATTCCACAATGTGCAACCCGACAGTACCACCAAAGATTGGGTCAATACATCAGTATTAGCCCACTGTGCGCCATTCTGTCCACACTACCCCCAGTGTGTCATTCAACCAGCACTACACCGAAGTATCTCACTCCGTCAGTACAACCGCGCAGTGTGTCACTCCATCAGTACTGCACCACAGCGTGTCACTACATCAGTGTTACCCCACGGGATGTAGTTGCACACTGAAGTAGTACTGACGGAGTGACAAACTGCGTGGTAGTACTGATGCAATGACCTCACAATTTGTCACTAAATCAGTGCTATTCCACTGTGTGTCACTCCGTCAGTACTACTCCGCAGTTTGTCATAACAACAGTACTACACGTTGTGCCACTCCATGAGTATTACCCGCAGTGTGTCACTACGTCAGTAGTGCCCCACTGTGTATCATTCTATCAGAACAACTGCAAAGTGTGTCACTTCATCGGTACTACTGCAAATTGTGTCACTCCATCTGTACCAAACCACAGTATGTTAATCCACCCATACTGCATCAACTGGGGTCACTCCATCAGTACTACAGCGCATTGTGTCACTCCATCAGTACTACCCTACATTGTGTCACTCCATCAGTGCACTGCACAGCGTGTCACTCCATCAGTACTACTGCGCAGTGTGTGACTTCATCAATACAACTTCAAAGTGTGTCACTGCATCTGTACCAACCCACAGTGTGTTAATCTACCATACATTGTGTCACTACATCAGTTCCACTGCACAGTGTGTCACTCCATCAGTAATGCCCCACAGCGTGTCACGTCATCACTAAAACCCACAGTATGCCATTACATCATTACAAACACACATGTTCACACCCTCAAACACAGTAAAACACGCACACACACATAGCCGCGCACGAAGACACACACAATCTCTCAAATGCAATCACAAAGAATCAAATATACTCTCACACATTCTCACATACAATCACACGTACACATGCACTCACACTAACAGATATTCACACGCACCAGCACGAAGAGACACGCACTCATTCGCACACACTTACACACGAACACATTCTCTGAAAAGTGAAAGGTTATCCCACTTTTTAAGAAAGGTGGGAGAGTGAAAACGGGTAATTATATACCAGTTAGTCTGACATCAGTGGTGGGGAAGATGCTGGAGTCAATTATAAAAGACGAAATTGCTGAGCATTTGGACAGCAGTAACAGGATCATTTCGAGTCAGCATGGATTTACGAAGGGGAAATCATGCTTGACAAATCTACTGGAATTTTTTGAGGATGTAACTAGGAAAATTGACAGGGGAGAGTCAGTGGATGTGGTGTACCTCGACTTTCAGAAAGCCTTCGACAAGGTCCCACATATGAGATTAGTGGGAAAAATTAGAGCACATGGTATTGGGGGTAGGGTACTGACATGGATAGAAAATTGGTTGACAGACAGAAAGCAGAGTGGGGATAAATGGGTCCCTTTCGGAATGGCAGGCAGTGACCAGTGAGGTACCGCAAGGTTCGGTGCTGGGACCCCAGCTATTTACGATATACATTAATGACTTAGATGAAGGGATTAAAAGTACCATTAGCAAATTTGCAAATGATACTAAGCTGGGGGGTAGTGTGAATTGTGAGGAAGATACAATAAGGCTGCAGGGTGACTTGGACAGGTTGTGTGAGTGGGCGGATACATGGCAGATGCAGTTTAATGTAGATAAGTGTGAGGTTATTCACTTTGGAAGTAAGAATAGAAAGGCAGATTATTATCTGAATGGTGTCAAGTTAGGAAAAGGGGATGTTCAACGAGATCTGGGTGTCCTAGTGCATCAGTCACTGAAAGGAAGCATGCAGGTACAGCAGGCAGTGAAGAAAGCCATTGGAATGTTGGCCTTCATAACAAGAAGAGTTGAGTATAGGAGCAAAGAGGTCCTTCTACAGTTGTACCGGGCCCTGGTGAGACCGCACCTGGAGTACTGTGTGCAGTTTTTGCCTCCAAATTTGAGGAAGGATATTCTTGCTATTGAGGGCGTGCAGCGTAGGTTCACTAGGTTAATTCCCGGAATGGCGGGACTGTCGTATGTTGAAAGGCTGTAGCCATCAGGCTTGTATACACTGGAATTTAGAAGGATGAGGGGGATCTTATTGAAACATATAAGATAATTAGGGGATTGAACACATTAGAGGCAGGAAACATGTTCCCAATGTTGGGGGAGTCCAGAACAAGGGGCCACAGTTTAAGAATAAGGGGTAGGCCATTTAGAACGGAGATGAGGAAGAACTTTTACAGTCAGAGAGTGGTGAAGGTGTGGAATTCTCTGCCTCAGAAGGCAGTGGAGGCCAGTTCGTTGGATGCTTTCAAGAGAGAGCTGGATAGAGCTCTTAAGGATAGCGGAGTGAGGGGGTATGGGGAGAAGGCAGGAACGGGGTACTGATTGAGAGTGATCAGCCATGATCGCATTGAATGGCGGTGCGTACAGGCTCGAAGGGCTGAATGGCCTCCTCCTGCACCTATTATCTATTGTCTATTGTTGCAAGGCACCAAGGGCGGAATATGAAGTGGCGTTCTTTCAGTTTGCATGTCGCTTCAGTCTGGCAATAGATGAAGCAAAGGACAGAAAGGTCAGTGTGGGAAGACGAGTTACAACGGGAAGATCCGGGTGGCCTTGACGGAATGACGGTAAGTGTTCGGCCGAACAGTCGCCGAGTCTCCACATGACCACGCCGATGCAAAGGAGACCATATCTTGAACACCGCATGCAATAGAAGGGGTTAGATGAGGTGCATGTGAACAGCAGCCTCACCCGGAAGGGCTATTGAAGTGTGAGGGAACGGGGTAGAGAGACATCCCATGGTGGCTAGCCGTTTTAAACCGCACTTCGCAAGAAAGGCCTTGGAGAGAGGGGTGAGGGCGAGCAGGAGGAGTGTTGGGGAAAAGAGAGAGACAGATAGGGAGTACGGTGATGAAAGGAAGAGATAGCGGAGAAGACGAAAGAAGGGATGGAGGGAGAGTTAAGTAACAAAGGGAGAGTGGGAACATGAAAAGAGAGCGGAGTTCAGATCGCGTGGGTTGGCAAAACGGAGCGATGGAAGGGTCAGATAGAAAGAAACGGAGGGATAAATGCAATGGGAGTGAGAAGGAGGGGGGTTAGGAGAGAGAGGTTGACAGAGAGATGGCGGAGCCGAGAGTAAGAATAGAGATGGTAGGAGAGAGTGATAGTTCAGAGACAGCGACAGCAGAAAGGATGGAGGGAGAGAGAAAGGGAGGAGGGAGAGAGAAAGGGAGGAGGGAGATGTGCCGCATCATTCGCTGTGTTATTTGGGTTTCGGACAATTCTGAAGCCACAATGTTTCTGTTCCCTGAGTGTCGTGAGTCTTTGGGTCGTTCCTCCTCAGAGGTGACGAAGGCAGAGAATGTTATTGTCCCGGCGCAAAATCAGACCCACTGCAGGCGAGCAAGGAGTGAATGGTTACCGGCCTCGCCGGGAGTGTGGGGGTGAGGTTGCAGTCAGTTAAGCCGCGATCATATTGAGTGGTGAAACAGAGTGGAGGGGCCACTTTAGTGCGAGGTGATCTGTTGATCTAATTCCTCAAGCTGTGGACAAATGTCGCCCAGTCCACCATCAAACTGGGCATCAGAAGCCCTGAGAGGGTCCCTGGAATTTGGGATTGCCTTAGTGAGTCAAGTGGATTGAATGAAATAAGACAAACAACATAAGGCGGAGATTTGGACCTGATAGAGTTTGAAACAATAATCCCTTTGCTGGAACAATGCCGCTCCCAATTTCCATCCCTCAGTATCGCCACAATTCCCAGTCTTTGGAGTTTCTCAATCAATTCCCTGAATAAATCACGACCTGTCTCAGCAGGGATTTCACTTGGCTGATGTCATCTGTTTGCGAATCATTTCAAAATATCTATTTTTTAAACTCTGTTGAAACTTCACTGTACCGGTGGAGACGGAAAATGGTATAAAATCTCCGGGAATGTTCTGCCCCGGCATTTCATTCCGAGAGATTACCGGTAGCTCACGGGGACACATTGCTGGGCAGAGAAAATGGGGGAAAAGCTTTGGGAATATTTCGACGTGGAGAAAATCTTGTACGTGATCATTGCTGCCGTTGGAGTCCCTGGTAAGTGAACAGAACAATTCAAGTTTTATAACTCCGTCCGCTAACCGGTGTTGACCCGATTCCGATCGTTTCACAAGCTTCCCAACTGATGATCGTTGTGCAAGGTTATGTGAGGTATATCAATCCTCTAAATTACATATTTTTGAATCAACGTTGTGACTTTTCTCATTTTCAGGCAGCTGAAACTAACCCTCTTTCTCCCACTGCCGGGACCCACTAGAATGTTGTTCTTGCCTTCAGTGGGACCTTGCCCAGAGTTGTCCCAGTGCTCGGGACAGGCAGCTCTCCGGGACGGTGTGACTGGGAAGGGGTTTACATTGTGAAGTTCACTGTGTCTGAGTTATTGATCAGAGTGAACACCCGATCCTGTGGACACGTCTCGCTGTGGAGTCTGTCACAGTCGGATTCCTCCACCTGTTGGTCAATAATTGGATCGATCTCCTGTGGCCGCGGATCTACCGGCGTGTGTTGTTACCGAACTGAGGAATGAATCCATTAACGGAGCCACTCTGCTGCCGGATCCTAAGTTGTCCCTGCCTTCCCTCTGGAACCCTCCTCGTCCCCATCAGATGCCGAGTTCCCAGAGCCCTGGTTAAACGCGGCCGGTCACGGTTAAGTCTGTGAATCCGGCCCCATCAGAGACAGTGAGCGGTGTTAACTGTAGACAGGACCATTCCGCCTATTGTAGCGGGCGGCTGCTCGTTCCCTCCCCGCCCTTTACCCCGCCCGTCGCCTTATCTCCTCTCCCCTGAAGCAGGCAGGTCGGGCACAGTCGGAGCCGGGTCTGGCATTGTTAAACCTGCAGCCGCGCACCGACTCCAACACTCCTGATCTCCAGCTGAAAGTAGAGCCGGTGTTCAGCCCCAGAGACCGTGTTCAGTAATACCCAGTGTCCGCTCCCCTTCTCTTTCCGCAGTGAATTTAGTGGCGATTGTGATCCTGTCCCGGAGAAAGTGCGGCCTCTCCACCTGCACCACTCGCTACCTGGTGGCCATGGCAGCGGCCGATCTACTCACCCTGATCACCGCGGTCATTTTGGCTCAGATCCGATCCCATTACTTTTATTGGAGTTTCCTGTCCATCACCCCTGTGTGCCGTGTTAACGATGTACTGAGTTATTCAGCTACAGACTGTTCTGTCTGGTTCACCGTTACTTTCACCTTTGATCGCTTTGTCGCCATTTGTTGCCAGAAGCTGAAAACTAAATATTGCACCGGGAAAACTGCGGCTGCGGTTCTCGCAACAGCCAGCGTTCTGCTGTGTCTGAAAAACGATCCCCGCTACTTCACACGGGAACCCTGGATAATCATCGACAATGTCCCGTGGGGCTGTGGCACGGTGGACAGTTATTACACTGACCCCGGGTGGGTGGCATTTGACTGGATCGACACGGTTTTAACTCCGCTCCTCCCTTTCGCTGTGATCCTGCTGCTCAACGCTCTGACAGTCCGGCACATTTTAGTGGCCAGTCGGGTCCGTCAGGGGCTGAGGGGTGAGAGCAAGGGGGAGAAGCGCAGTGACCCGGAGATGGAGAGCAGGAGGAGGTCTGTGGTTTTACTCTTCACCATCTCCGGCAGCTTCATCCTCCTGTGGCTGACGCTGGTTGTAGACGTCGTCTATTATCAGACCACAGGGATTGGAGCTGATGATTCCCAATTAATCTTTA
>NW_027603308.1:0-17304 GCF_053455715.1 Rhinoraja longicauda
ATATCTCCGTGAGTCAAGGGAATCCAAAATGTGCGAGTGTTGGCAACGCCTGCCATCGATGGTGGAGGATTTGAGACGGGACGGATTGGGCAGCAATCAGTCAGATTGGACTTTTCTTCCTTTGTTCAAATGATGTACCTGATCAAAATTTCCACATTATGGGAACAAAGGTGGTCTAGATTTGTGGCTAGTTTTAGGGCACGGTGCTTCAGTGCTAAAAAGCATTGCCTAAAGATTTTTGAGTGAGGACATGCATTCATTGCCACAAGAGGCTGTGGAGGCCATCAATTGATATTTAAGTCGAAGATTGATAGATTCTTGAATACTACAGGTGTCAGTGATTATGGGGAGAAGGGAGGAGAATGGGATTGTGAGGGAGAGATAGATCAACAATGATTAAATGGCAGAATAGACTTGATGGGCCGAATGGCCTCATTCTTCTGCTCCAACTAATGAACTTATTAGATCAGAAGTAAGGATATTTGGTGAATATTGCATAAGGTTTAAATGTATACGGAATTACCAATGAAGCAGTCCACTGCCATTGTACATTAATGCTGATGCAAAATAGTCGTAGTCCTTGTCATTGTGTGCAATCTACAAAATGTCCTGCTGTTACTTGCCCAGGCTGCTGAATAGCCACTCCCAAACTTGTGACCACGTCCAAACGACGAGAACCTAGGCTGTAGGTTCACCACCCTCCAAATCCACAAACCCTCCGGACTTTGAAATGAATCGCGAGTCCTTCATTGTGTCTTGGAACTCCCCACACAACTGCATTGTGGAAGTAGCTTCACTAGAAGAACAACACCTGTTCAAGCAGAGACAAGCAGGAAATGTGGCCTTTCCTCCACTCCCATACTAGAAAAACTTTTCTTCGTGAAGTTCACACGATAGTGGAGGAGGAAGCAAATGTTTGGCACGTCTCTGGTGTACAAGGGCACATTACCAGGTGCATCCACTTTTTGTTGTTGCAAATAAATACAGAAGTAGAAGTGAAGAAAGGAAGTGAAATTATGTTAAATGCTGAAGTAACTCAGCGGGTCAGGCAACATCTCTGGAGAGAAGGAATGGGCGATGTTTCGGGTTGAGACCCTTCCTCAGACTGATATCAGGGGAGTGGGCGGACTGATGACTGATGTCAACCAGCATCTGCAGTTCTTTCCTACACATTTTATCTTACCAGCATCTGCAGTTCTTTCCTACACATTTTGTACTGACATTACTTAGCTTAGTTTAGAGATACAATGCAGAAACAGGCCCTTTGGTCCACCGAGTCCACAACGATCAGCGATCCCCGCACACTAACACTATCCTACACACTAGGGACAATTTACAATTTTATCAAAACCATTTAGCCTACAAACTTGTACGTCTTTGGAGTGTGGTAGGAAACCTGGAGCACCCAGAGAAAACCCACGTGGTCACAGGGAGAACGTACAAACTCCGTACACACAGCATCCTGGTCAGGATCGAACTTGGGTCTCTGGCGCTGTAAGGCAGCAAGTCTACCGCTGCGCCACCATGCCGTCCATTCTATACTGTATGTATTAGTACTGTAACTGTCTTTTTTACCATTAATTAGAGTTTTGTACTGGAATTCACATAGAACAATGCAAGAATATAAATTGTTAGCTCTATCAGAACGGAACTGCTGATGATCTGTCGTTTCAATCTGATTCTCCCCTTAGTGCGAAGACTTTGTTTATGTTTACAAACCCCAGCTTGACATGATGCTTCCCAAGTCCCAGAATTCAAACTACATTTGCAAGGTAAGAGTGAGGACATTCTCCTAATGGATGAGGAAGTAAACAGCAGGAAAGTGAGTGGATGTTGTCTATCTAGATTTTCAAAAAGCCTTTAAGGTGCTGAAGGTGAGGCTGTAAAGTAGATGGGGTATCAAAGGGAAGATACTAGCATTGATAGCAGGTTCATGAGGGGATTGAAGGCTTTGCGGCCAGGTTTGCACATGGCACAAAGAGGGGCAGGTAGCGTAGAGAAAGCAGGGAGTCTGTAGCAGGACTTGGGCAGGTTGGGAGAATGGCAGTTCAAAAAGAATTTCAAACATTGCGATTATATGATCTATTGATAGGACTTTGGCCTCTGTAAGAGGAAGTAAAGCAATGACAGGCAAAAGGGAGGCAGTATATGTTATCTACATTTACACAAAGCCTTTAAGGGACCGCACGTGAGGCTGGTGAAAAAGATAAGAGCCGAAGGGGGTACTAGTGTTGATATCAGGTTGGCTGGATGGCAGAAAGCAAGGAGGGGCAATAAAGGGGGCTTTCTCTTGTTGGCTGCCAGTGACTAGCAGCGTTCCACAGTGGAACCGCTTGTTGGCTGCCAGTGACTAGCAGCGTTCCACTTGTTGGCTGCCAGTGACTAGCAGCGTTCCACAGTGGAACCGCGTGTTGGCTGTCAGTGACCTGCAGCGTTCCACAGTGGAACCGCTTGTTGGCTGCCAGTGACCTGCAGCGTTCCACAGTGGAACTGCTGCTCTTCACTTGTATATCATTGATGAGGAGATTGAAAGCTTTGTGGCCAAGTTTGCAGATGATACAAAGACAGATGGAGGGCAGGTAGTGTAGAGAAAGCAGAGACTCTGCAAGACTTGGGCAGTTTGGGAGAGTGGGCAGGTTGGGAGAGTGCGCAGCGTGGCTGTACAAACATTGCTGCATACATGTTTTATTGATAGGAACTCGACCTCTGTGTAAGAACGATGAAAGACGGATTGCTTGGAGACAATGAATGTACCTGGGGACCGCAACACTGGTGCTCGGATAAAGCAGTAGCCGCTCGCTGCAAAGTAAGTATGACTTAATTTCTTCATGTGATGTTGGGGAAATGACAGTTGTAGAGATTTATTGGGGTAAGAGATTTCGAGGAACCCTCGAGCCTGATTGTTGTTTGTGTCTATATTTTAAACTAGTTTTGATTTGGATCCACAATTCAGAATTGAGCACGTGTCTTTCACGTTGCTGCCACATCCAAGTTAGAACTTAACGATCTAACTATCATTTACACAGGCTCAGTGCTACAAGCTCTGATTTGTAGAAAATAACTGAGAACATAAGGTGTAGGAAGTAACTGTAGATGCTGGTTTACACTGAGTGCTGGATTAACTCAGTGGGTCAGGCAGCATCTGTGGAGAACATGGATAGGTGACGTTTCACAGAGTGCTGGAGTAACTCAGTGGGTCAGGCAGCATCTGTGGAGAACATGGATAGGTGACGTTTCACAGAGTGCTGGAGTAACTCAGCGGGTCAGGCAGCATCTGTGGAGAAAAGGTACGGGTGACACTTCAGATTCAGAAGAACATAAGAATTGGAGTTGAAGTAGACCATTCAAGTATGCTCTGCCATTTAGTTTTCCAGCACTATCTGCAGCAGCAGTAGCAAGCAGCAGCAGTAGCAAGCAGCACCAAGCTGTGTTGCTTGGGAAGTAGTGTGTGGGGATTGTGTGGGGATTGTGTGGGGATAGTAAGGAGTAAGACCTGTGTGATCTACCGGACTAGTTTCGATCGCCTAGCTTGGGGTCGGAGAGGAATTTCCCGGATTTTTTCCCAAATTGGCCTGGGTTTTTTATCCGGTTTTTCGCCTCTCCCAGGAGATCACTCAGTTCTTTTGGGTGGGCGGTTGGAGCGGTTGGAGTAGCGGCCGGGCGGTAGGTTTAGTAACCGAGCGCGGGGCTTTGTTTGGAGAGTATGACTGCCAGGGCAGTTTTTGGTTCTGGGTGTCAGATGTGGGGAATCTGGGAGTCTGATAGTCTTCCAGACATCCACATCTGCGCCAGGTGTGACGAGATGGGGCTCCTAAGGGACCGTATTAGGAACCTGGAGCGGCAGATTGATGACCTCCGTCTGATCAGGGAGAGTGAGGAGGTTATAGATAGGAGTTACAGGGAGGTGGTCACTCCTAGACCACGGGAGGTAGATAAGTGGGTCACTGTTAGGGGGGGGCTAGGAACAGAGGCAGGGACTAGGGAGTACCCCGGTGGCTGTACCCCTTGGAAATAAGTACTCCTGTTTAAGTACTGATGGGGGGGACAGCCTACCTGGGGGCAACGACGGTGCCCGGGCCTCTGTCAAGGAGTCCGGCCCTGTTGCTCAGAAGGGTAGGGAAAGGAAGAGGAGAGCAATAGTAATAGGGGACTCTATAGTGAGGGGGTTAGATAGGCGTTTTTGTGGACGCAGTCGGGAGACCCGGATGGTGGTTTGCCTCCCTGGTGCCGGTGTCCGGGATGTGTCTGAGCGTGTCCAGGATATCCTGAAAGGGGAGGGAGAGGAGCCAGAGGTCGTGGTACATATAGGTACCAACAATATAGGTAGGATAAGGGAAGAGGTCCTGAAAGGAGAATTCAGGGTGCTAGGAAGTGAGTTAAAAAAAAGGACTTCCAAAGTAATAATCTCAGGCTTACTGCCTGTGCCACGCGATAGTGAGAATAGGAATGGAGTGAGGTGGAGGATAAATATGTGGCTGAGGAACTGGTGCAGGGAGCAGGGTTTCAAGTTTCTGGATCATTGGGACCTCTTCTGGGGGAAGTATGACCTGTACAAAAAGGACGGGTTGCATCTGAACCCGAGGGGAACCAATATCCTGGCGGGGAGATTTGCTAAAATAACTGCGGAGACTTTAAACTAGTACGGTTGGGGGGAGGGACTCAAACACAGATAGCTAATAGGCAGTGTGTGAGGCAGGAGGCAGAAAAGGGAAACACTCAGACCCAATATGTAGGAGAGAAAGAAGGGAAAAGAAATAAACTGAGAATAAGAAATGATGGGTCCCTTAAATGTGTATATTTTAATGCTAGGAGCATTGTAAGAAAGGTGGATGAGCTTAGAGCCTGGATTGACATCTGGAAGTATGATGTTGTGGCGATCAGTGAAACATGGTTGAAGGAGGGTTGCGATTGGCAATTAAATATTCCAGGATTTCATTGTTTCAGATGTGATAGAATCGGAGGGGCAAGAGGTGGGGGTGTTGCATTGCTTGTCAGGGAGGATATCACAGCAGTGCTTTGGCAGGACAGACTAGAAGGCTCGATTAAGGAGGCTGTTTGGGTGGAACTCAGAAATGAGAAAGGTTTAGCAACACTTATAGGGGTGTATTATAGACCGCCAAATAGGGAACGAGAATTGGAAGAGCAAATATGTAAGGAGATAGCAGATATTAGTAGTAAGCACAGAGTGGTGATTGTGGGTGATTTCAATTTTCCGTATATAGACTGGAAATAACATTCTGTTAAAGGGCTGGATGGTTTGGAGTTTGTAAAATGTGTGCAGGATAGTTTTTTGCAGCAATACGTAGAGGTGCCTACCAGAGAAGGGGCAGTGTTGGACCTCCTGTTAGGAAATGAGATGGGTCAGGTGACGGAGGTATGTGTTGAGGAGCACTTTGGGTCTAGTGATCATAATGCCATTAGTTTCAATATCATTATGGAGAAGGTCAAATCTGGACCAAGGGTTGAGATTTTAGATTGGAGAAAGGCTAATTTTGAGGAGATGAGAAAGGATTTAAAAGGAGTGAAATGGAAATTGTTGTTTTATGAAAAGGATATAATAGAGAAATGGAGGATATTTAAAGGTGACATTTTGAGAGTACAGAGTCTTTATGTCCCTGTTCGGTGGAAAGGAAAGAATAATAATTTGAAAGAGCCGTGGTTTTCCAGGGAAATTGGAAACTTGGTTCGGAAAAAGAGGGAGATATACAATAAATATAAGCGGCAGGGAGTAAATGAGGTTCTTGAGGAATATAAAGAATGTAAAAGGAATCTTAAAAAGGAAATTAGAAAAGCGAAAAAAAGATATGAGGCTGCTTTGGCAAGTAATGTAAAAGTAAACCCCAAGGGGTTCTACAGATATGTCAATAGCAAAAGGATAGTGAGGGATAAAATTGGTCCATTAGAGAGTCAGAGTGGACAGCTATGTGCTGAGCCGGAAGAAATGGGGGAGATATTAAACAATTTCTTTTCTTCGGTATTTACCGAGGAGAAGGATATTGAATTATGTGAGGTAAGCGAAACAAGTAGAGTAGTGATGGAAATTAGGAGGATTAAAGAAGAGGAGGTACGGACACTTTTGAAGAATATAAAAGTGGATAAGTCTCCAGGTCCTGATAGGATATTCCCTAGGACATTGAGGGAAGTTAGTGCAGAAATAGCAGGGGCTATGACGGAAATATTTCAAACGTCATTAGAAACAGGGATGGTGCCGGAAGATTGGCGCATTGCGCATGTTGTGCCTTTGTTTAAAAAAGGTTCTAAAAGTAAACCTAGCAATTATAGACCTATTAGTTTGACGTCTGTGGTGGGAAAATTAATGGAAAAGATACTTAGGGACAATATATATAATTATTTGGATAATCAAGGCCTGCTTAGAAACAGTCAACATGGATTTGTGCCTGGAAGGTCATGTTTGACTAATCTTCTTGAATTTTTTGAAGAGGTTACCAGGGAAATTGATAAGGGCAAGGCTGTGGATGTTGTCTATATGGACTTCAGTAAGGCATTTGACAAGGTTCCACATGGAAGGTTGATTAAGAAGGTTAAATCGTTGGGTATTAATAGTGAGGTTGCAAGATGGATTCAACAATGGCTGAATGGGAGATACCAGAGGGTAACGGTTGACAATTGTATGTCAGGTTGGAGGCCAGTGTCTAGTGGAGTGCCCCAAGGATCTGTGTTGGGTCCACTGTTGTTTGTCATTTACATTAATGATCTGGATGATGGTGTGGCAAATTGGATTAGTAAATATGCAGATGATACTAAGATAGGTGGAGTAGTTGATCGTGAGGTAGATTTTCAAAGTCTACAGAGAGACTTGGGCCTTTTGGAAGGGTGGGCTGAAAGATGGCAGATGGAGTTTAATGCTGATAAGTGTGAGGTGCTGCATTTTGGTAGGACAAATCAAAATAGGACGTACAGGGTAAATGGTAGGGAATTGAGGAATGCAGTGGAACAGAGGGATCTGGGAATAACTGTGCATTGTTCCCTGAAGGTGGAATCTCATGTGGATAGGGTGGTGAAGAAGGCGTTTGGTATGCTTGCCTTTATAAATCAGAGCATCGAGTATAGAAGTTGGGATGTAATGTTGAAATTGTACAGGGCATTGGTGAGGCCGAATCTGGAGTATGGTGTGCAGTTCTGGTCGCCAAATTATAGGAAGGATGTCGACAAAATGGAGAGGGTACAGAGGAGATTTACTAGAATGTTGCCTGGGTTTCAGCACTTAGGCTACAGAGAGAGGTTGAACAGGTTGGGTCTTTATTCTTTGGAGCGTAGAAGGTTGAGGGGGGACTTGATAGAGGTTTTTAAAATTTTGAGAGGGACGGACAGAGTTGACGTGGGTAGGCTTTTCCCTTTGAGAGTGGGGAAGATTCCAACAAGGGGACATAGCTTCAGAATTGAGGGACAAAGGTTTAGGGGTAACATGAGGGGGAACTTCTTTACTCAGAGGGTTGTGGCTGTATGGAATGGGCTTCCGGAGGAAGTGGTGGAGGCTGGCTCGATTTTATTATTTAAGAGTAAATTGGATAGGTATATGGATAGGAGGGGATTGGAGGGTTATGGTCTGAGTGCAGGTAGATGAGACTAGGTCAGGGAGAATGGTCGGCGTGGACTGGTAGGGCCGGACAGGCCTGTTTCCATGCTGTAGTTGTTATATGTTATATGTTATATGTTATATGTTATATCTGCTTATTTGATTACCTTAATATCTAAACAAATATCAACCTCCCTCTTGAACACAGTCATACAGCATGAAAACAGGCCCTTGAGCCCAAATTGTCCAAGCTGGCCAAGACGCACCATCTACACTAGTCCCCCTGACTATTTTTGGTTCATAACCCTCTAAACCTTTCCTATCCATGTACCTGTCCAAATGTCCTTAGTACCTGTGTCAACTACCACCACTGGCACCTTGATCCAAATACTCATCGCCCTCTATGCGGAAAAGGTTGCTCCTCAATGTTCTTATTAAATATTTCCTCTCTCACCTTAAACCAATGCTCTCTGTTTTTGATTCATCTGCTCTGGGTAAAAGACTCTGTTCATTTAGCCTACCTATCCCCTTATGGTTTTATACACCTCTCTAAGTTCATCCTCTTGGCCTCTTGTGGTCCAAGGAATAAAGCCCTAGCCTTCCCAACCTCTCCCTGTAGCTCAGGTCCTGGTAACGTGACAACTGAACATCCATGGTCCTGTGTGATAGAAAATTCCAAAGATACACTCCCCTCTGAAGATATGTTATCTTCATCATTGTCCTGATGTCCAGCCCCGTATGCTCTGTGACCATGGTTCTGGACACCCGATCGATGTTTGTACATTTCAATAGGATCCTCTCGAAATCTTGTATAAAAAGCACAAGCTATTTAATTGTTCCTTGCATCACAAACCCACCATCCCAGTCACTAACCTACTGAATATTGGCTGCAAACCTTCTATCACATCTATCCTGACTCGGGTAAGGAACCTAGACCTGATATTTCACAGGTAGTATCAGAGGGGATCTACAGAATTGATCCCACTAGGGTAAGCGGAATCATTGCCCTGCAACCGCAGGAGATGCAACACCTGTCCCTATACCTCCTCCCTCGACTTTGACCAGGAACCCCAACAGTCCTTTCAGGTTTGGCAGAGGCTCACTTGCAGCACGTCATCTACTGTATCTGTTGCTCAAGGTGTGGACTTTTATACACCAGCGAGACCAAATGTAGACTGGGTGATCGTTTCACAGAACACCTTCGCTCAGCTCGCCTGAACCCACCTGATCTCCTGGTGCTAAACATTTTAATTCTCTTTCCCATTCCCACACTGGCCTTTCTGTCCTAGGCCTCCTATATTGTCAGAGTGAGGCCAAACACAAATTGGAGAATTGCATCTTGTATTTTGCTTGGACAGCTTAAAACTCAGTGGTGTGAATTTGATTTCTCTAACTTCATGTAACCCATGCATCCCCACTTTCTCCATCCCTTCCCCACCCAAGTCGTACCAGCTTCAAAGTCGTCTTGTTGAGTCTCGTTGCCTCTCTACATCACTGTCTGCATATCTCATTTCCCTTTCCCGTGACTCTCAGTCTGAAGAAGGGTCTCGACCTGAATCGTTACCTATTCCTTTTCTCCAGAGATGCTGTCTCACCTGCTGAGTTACTCCAACGTTTTGTGTCTATCTTCAGGATTACTGCCCGCATTCTCAATGGTTCTATTGGGAGGCTCGGTGGCAGTAGAGTTGCTGCTTTGCAGCACCAGAGACCTGGTTCAAACCTGACAATGGGTGCTGTCAATTCATGGGTTTTGTACAGGTGCTCCAGGTTAATCGGCTTCTGTAAATTTCCATTGTGTGTAGGATAGAACAAGAGTACAGGTGATTTGCTGGCGGTGTGGACTCGGTGGGCTGAAGAGCCTGTTTCCATGCTATATCTCTACACCAGACTAAATTGGCGCATGATATCACTTGCAGTAAAGGCCAAGTTAATGTGCAGGAACATTGAGCAATTAGAAAGGCCAATGGTACCTTGGCCAATGGTCTCTAGTTGCTCAGTGTATCTGCACATTAGCTTTCAGTAGTTTAGTTTAGAGATACAGGCCCTTCGGCCCACTGAGTCCACACCTATCAGCGAAGCCCATACATTAACACTATCCTATAAACTAGGGCATTTTTTACTGGAAGCCAATTAACTACCAACCTGTACGTCTTTGGAATGTGTGGGGAAACCGGAGTACCCAGAGAAAACCCACATGATCACAGGGAGAACATACAAATTTTGTACAGACAACACCTGTAGTCAGGCTCAAACCTGGACCTCTGGCGCTGTGAGGCAGCAACTCTACAGCTGTGTCTTAGTGCCACCCAAAATGGTGACCCAAATAGGATTTGTGTACAAGAACACAATAGGAGCAGGTCGCTCAGTCTCTTGTGTCAATCCCACCACCCAGAACCGTCACTGTTTCAAATGCACCCACGTTCCTCAGAACATCAACGCCTTTCAGTGGCTCACTTTTTATATAAAATGTTCATAATCTTTCTCATACAGGATCATCAGAATCTCGTGTATAAACATTTTGGTGTCTTTCTATTCACATTTAGAAAGTAGATGAGAAAACTTAAAACCTAGTGTTGTTACTACCTCAGTTGATAGGATAGTGAATTTGGAAATCTGCAGCTTTTGTGGTAAAAATACTAAAGGCAACAAGGGACTAGCTTACAATTAAGACATGAAAGCAGTCAATAATTAGCAGTGCCAATATCCATTCAAATTACATTTCATATTACCCAAAGGTATCACAAAATGCTGGAGAAACTCAGCAGGTCTGGCAGCATCTCGGGAGAGAATGAATGGGTGACGTTTCGGGTCGAGACCCCTCTCATATTAGTCATGTGCTCTGTAAAGGGCTGCAGTGATAACCGGCTAAATCAGGAAGAAATTATTGGGTAAAAGCAAGAAACAATGCCTGGTGGTTTGCAAAGACACAAAGGTCTGGAGAACATGGATAGGTCACCTGAAACATCACCTTTCCATTTTCTCCGACAATGGTTAGGTGATGCTCGAGCATGAGGAATGAGACAAAAACACTGAAGAGTAGGAGACTGGTGATGAAGCATGTTATTTTCTCATAATTTGAACTAATCTCATTTTTGATTTTCTTTTTAGGCTACTAAATACTGTGAGGAACATGGCTGGATATAAAGCTAATTTAGCATCTCTGGCAGAAGACCGCAGCAAATTTAATTTAAAAAATCTAAGGTGATTCCATTTCAGGATCAGTTAAATGATGGTTCGGGCTGTGTGTGTGCGCGCACGTGTGTATTTTGAACGTTTTGTGCTGCTATAGCTTCTGCTGAATTCTAAATTCAGCATACTCCCTTTAATTAAAGTGTTCCACAGAGACCGATTACCTTTTTCCTTCCAACTAATCATTTCTGGATGCTGCATATGTAGGCAGAGCTTTTGTCTAACACTGATTAATAGAAAGTAATTATTTCGTAAGCAAGTGCTGAAATATAACACTTTAAAAGGAAAGGATTGGGAATGAGCTAAACGTCAATGTTTCCTGCATGGAAGAGATGAGCCACAACTCGGACCCTACAATCTCACTGTAGTAGATACAGAGGGGGAAAATTGCTTCGTAATTTCTCCTTGGGAGCAAAGAAGGCTGAACAATTTCATAGAGATTTGATGAGTTCAGAGACCTAAAACAGGGAAGTATTTTCAACCGTGACTGGTTCAATGACAAAGGGAACAAATACATGTGGGGGATGAGGCTGGTGGGATTGCAAGGCCAAGAGCCAGTATACACTTTGACAGAATAAATGGCCTCCTGTGCTGTATTTTAAATCTGTGAAGGAATTTCCTGATGTGTTGGAAACAACTGTTGCTCTCAACAATTCAGTGAAGAAATTTGAACTGTGAATTTCTTGATGTGAAATGTTAAAGTTCAATTAAAGCATTTCTTTGCAGAGATTAAACAGTATTTAAAAACAATTCATTGCTATTTAGTGAATATTTGCACTATGCAAATAGTGGTCGATGATATTTCTACACTTGCACCTTGTCAAGGGTTGCATAACGTTGCTGTTGATGAACTCTGACTGCTTGCAAACCAAGTGTGCACTTGGGGGCTGGCACAGTAACTTTAACAAGAGGATAATACTTTGTACATGTTATGGAATTTTAATAATTGATAGTGATTGAAGATTTACTTGATTGATCTTGGTCCTGTGCAGCTGTGGCTATAGAAATGATGCTAATGTTGGTTTTGTATTTGTTGAGCAGACTAAAAGTGTTTTAAAACAATGCTCTGTTTCTTAAATGAACTTTAATCAACATATGACTTCCTTAAAGAGTGATTCATTCTTGTATCCTTCAATACGTGGATGTACCGTATCCCTTGATCAGTGGCTCCACCCTGAATATCGGCAGCCTGTCCTGCTAGGGAGAGCAGGATGCCAAGTCACTTTGGAAGCAAGGATTTTCCTTTCCTCCCCAAACAAGATGCCTCAGCATATTGCTAAGATCCCTAAACACTGATGTTAACTCACCCTAGCAGTCAGCATCTCCTGCATTTGAGTTTCTGATGGTTGGCTCACGTCCTCTCAGATACATACCTAACCACTGGCACCAACCTGGTTGAAGGCTTGTGACCTCCTGCACTGTGATTTTACAACCCTCTTAACTACAGATATAGATCTAAAGATAGACACAAAGTGCTGGAGTAACTCAACCGGTCAGGCAGCATCTCAGAAGAAAATGACTGTGACGTTTCAGGTTGGAACCTGTCTTTAGATGCTATCTATTTTCTCCAGCGATGCTGCCTGGCCCGCTGAGTTACTTTAGCACTTTGTGTCTAGCTTTGGTATAAAGCAGCTTCTCCACATAAATCTCTGTGGTTTCCCATTCTCCTGAACTTGCCCGGTGGCAGTGTATGCAAGCACAGAACAAGCAATTGCCAGAGGACACGATTATAAGAAAATATTTAAAGATTGACACAGTCAAAGCTCATACGGGTCAGGCACAGGCCAGGAGCTATCATCCGCGCAAGTGGAAAGAAAGCAAAGCTTTCAGGAGAGAAGTTGATTACTAAAAGATAAAATACATGGCTTTATTCTTCAGGCGGTTGAGATACCTGGTCAGTTACATCAGCAGGTGTGCCATAACACAATGAATCCACCACCCTTGAATGCTCAATGCCAACCAAACCTTATATGAACATTTTATTTATCTCAATTGACAGAAATTGACAAAATAATCCAGGAAGTTGACCATGAGAAATGTTTTGCTGCTATAATTTCTAAAACAAAGAGCAAGAATTAGTTAAACCGATCCAAAAATACCCAGATCCTGCTCTCCTTCAGTATTCACACATCTTCCAATTCCACTTCAACATATTACAAAATTAAGACAATGTAGGGACATACGGATTAGCGGGGGGTCTCGAACCCTCGGTTGGGCTAACGAGTCACAAGATGCGGGAGCGCGAGGTATAGTTGTGTCTGGCGACCAGCTGGAGAGAGGAGATTAGATTGTATTGGCTAGTTAAGTAGTGTGTGTCCAAAGTAAGCAGTTGCAGTTTGTCACGGTTACCTACGAATAAAGACCTTTGAACAAAAACGCTCGATTTGGACTCACTACATTGGTGACCCGAACGCGAAGAAAACGCAGCATGTCGCAGGTGGGAGCGAGCGCGGGCGAGGTGCACCTACCGCCGTTCTGGGCCCAACTGTGATTGTACAGGCGGAATCACAGTTCCATATTAAAAAGGTGGATAGCGAACTGGAGAAGTTCCACCACCTCGTGAGCTGCCTGCAGGCGGAGGTGGCGGCGAGGGTCAGTCAGTATCTGACCAGTCCACCACAAACGGAGCAGTACGTGGGGCTCAAGAGGCTCCAACTGAAGAAATTCGGCTGGAGCCAGAACCAGCGGGCTCTGAGGCTGCTCCATCTACCAGCGCTGGGGCAGCGGCTGCCGTCCGAGTTGATGACGGAAATGCTGACCTTGGTGGGGCGACCATCAGCCGTGCATGATGTTCGAGGCGGCATTTCGAGAGATGCTACCCCAGGACGTCAGGCTGGTGTTGGCCGACGTCTCGTTTGACGACCCGGAAACGTTCGCCGAGAAAGCCGACGTGCTCGTCAGGGAGCGGTCACCCGGGAGGACTCGGTCAATCGTGTCTCGAGGCCCAGCGGCAGTCGGGGGAGCGGCCGGGAGAGCGACGGCTCGGCCGCTATTTCGCAGTCTGCCAGGCAAGAAGGGGCTGCAGAACATGTTTATTGGTCGCGGGCACAACCAGCACGGCAGAATAAAAGCGGCTGGTGTTTCTTCCATCGGCGGTGGGGCAGTGACGCCCGAAGTTGCAGAGCCCCGTGTACGTTTCCGGGAAATGCATGGGCCGAACGAACGTAGAGGCAGTTTCGATTGGCCGTAATCGCCGCCTCTACGTGACGGACCAAGAGACCGGGATCGTGTTTCTGGTGGATACGGGAGCGGTGGTGAGTATTGTACCCCCTACGGCTGTGAAGTTCAAGCGGGGGGAAAGGGGCCGCCCCTTATTGCAGTGAACGGTAGCGCCATCCGCACTTACGGTAAGAGGACCATGTCCCTGTCCTTTGGGTCTAGGACGTACCGTTGGAATTTCATCGTGGCGGATGTGGGCCAGTCCATTTTGGGTGCGGACTTCCTATGGGCGTTTTCGTTGGTCGTAGACGTCCACGGTAGCGGCCTGCAGCCCTCGGTCGACGAACGGCCCCGAAGTACGGGACCTGCGGCCCCTCCAAGCGCCGCCCCGCCCAGTTCAGCGATCCAGGCCATCACGGCCCCCGGTCAGTTCGATGCGGTCCTAGCGGAGTTCCCGCAGCTCCTCGTTCAGCGGTTCGATGCACCTTCCGAGAAGCATGGGGTGGTGCATTTCATTCCGACCGAGGGTCCGCCGGTTTTTGCCCGGGCACGGCGCCTCCCACCCGAAAAGCTGGCCATGGCTCGAGAGGAGTTCTTGAACTTGGAGAGGCTGGGAATTGTGCGGCCTTCAAGTAGTCCATGGGCCTCCCCCTTGCATATGGTTTCCAAGGCATCTGGGGGGTGGAGACCATGTGGGGATTTCCGACGACTTAACGCGGCAACACGGCCGGACCGCTACCCGATTCCGCACATACAGGACTTCTCAGCTAGCCTAGAGGGGGCTACAATTTTTTCGAAGATCGATCTGGTGCGGGGATATCATCAGATCCCGGTCCATCCGCCGGACATCCCAAAGACGGCTATCATTACTCCGTTCGGGTTGTTTGAGTGGTTGCGCATGCCTTTCGGCCTTAAAAACGCAGCTCAGGCATTTCAGCATCTCATGGACCATGTGGGTCGAGGTTTGCCGTTCGTGTTCATTTACCTCGATGACATTTCGATCGCCAGCCGTTCGGTCCAGGAGCACTTAGTCCACCTCCGCACTATATTCCAGAGGCTGCAGGACCACGGCCTGATTCTGCACCCGGACAAATGCCAATTCGGCCTGTCGGTGGTAGATTTTTTGGGTCACCGGGTTACACCGGCCGGAGCCACCCCTTTGCCAGCTAAGGTGGAGGCGGTCCGCTCTTTTCCACGTCCTACTACCATCAATGGATTGCAGGAATTCGTGGGCATGTTGAACTTTTATCACCGGTTCGTGCCTGCAGCAGCTCGGGTCATGCGCCCCCTTTTTCTATGCCTCGCGGGTAACCCCGCCACGTTGGTATGGTCCTCATCTGCAGAGACGGCTTTTGTCGCGGTCAAACAGGCCTTCGTCAACGCCACCATGCTGGTGCACCCGCGCTCCTCCGCCCCCACGGCGCTGACGGTGGACGCCTCAGACGTGGCGGTGGGTGGGGTTTGGAGCAGCAGGTCGAAGTTCAATGGCAGCCCCTGGCGTTTTTCAGCCGGCAGCTCTCGCGAGCCGAGTTCAAATATAGTGCGTTTGATAGGGAGCTTCTGGCCCTCTATTTAGCAGTCCGCCACTTCCGCTATTTTTTGGAAGGCCGTTCTTTCGTGGCGTACACGGATCACAAACCTCTGACATTCGCTTTTGCTAAGGTTTCTGATCCGTGGTCAGCACGCCAGCAGCGGCACCTCACCCTAATTTCGGAGTTTACCACCGATATCCGTCATATTGCGGGTAGGCTTAATACCGTTGCTGATGCCCTGTCCCGGCCGGCCATTCCCTCCGTTGCCGTGGTAGGCGGAGAGGTGGATTTCCAGGAGCTAGCGGAGGCTCAACGCCTGGAAAAAACGGCCGAGGTGTACGCCTCCACAGCCTCGGGAGTGCGTTTGGAGCAGGTGACGTATGGCCCCACAGGTACCAAGTTGTGGTGTGACGTTTCCCTATCACGCCCTCGCCCGATGGTGCCTGCCGCCCTGCGGCGTAAGGTTTTTGAGGCCATTCACGGCCTGGCACATCCGCCAATCAGGGCGACTTCGGCCATGGTGGCCGCCCGGTTTGTCTGGCACGGCCTACGGAAGCAGGTGGCGGCCTGGGCACGGGCCTGTATTCCGTGCCAAACCTCCAAAGTTCATCGCCATGTCCAGCCCCCATACCAGAGATTCGAGGTTCCCCCAGTCCGCTTTTTCCACATCCACGTGGATTTGGTGGGTCCATTGCCTTATTCCAGGGGTTATACTCATCTCCTGACGGTGGTGGATCGGTTTACACGTAGGCCGGAGGCTCTCCTATTTTCGGACACCTCGGCGGCCTCCTGTGCACGGGCCCTGGCGTTGCATTGGGTGGCCCGTTTCGGCGTACCGGCTATCATCACCACAGATCGCGGAGCCCAGTTCACCTCGTCCCTCTGGGCCGCGCTGGCACAGCTGTATGGGTCTCGTTTACAGCAGACCACCGCCTACCTTCCCCAATCCAACGGGATGGTTGAGCGCTTCCATCGGCAGCTGAAGGCGTCCCTCTGTGCCCGACTGACCGGCCACGATTAGGCTGACCAGCTGCCTTGGGTCCCCCTCGGCATTCGTACGGCCCCAAAGGCCGAGCTAGGCCCGTCCTCGGCAGAGCTCGTCTACGGTTCGCCCCTGCGGGTACCAGGTGACATCCTCCCTTCCACCCCCGCCTTGCCGCCTCCCGTTACGTCGGTATTGGGTTCCCTCCGGGCACGGGTGGGTTCTCTGGCTCCACTCCCGACCTCCTGGCACGGAAGCGCGGCGGTCCACGAACCGTCGGACTTGCGGGACTGTGATTTCGTGTTCCTGCGGAAAGATTCCCACCGCCCCCCTCTTCAGCCGGTTTATCAGGGCCCGTTTCAGGTACTTAAGAGAGGGGCTGTCACTTTTACCTTAGAGGTGGGTAATCACCAGGAGCTCGTTTCAGCTCCGGCGGCGGCGGCCACCCCGCCTCCCGTCACATTGGCGGTATCGGTTTCCCCCCTCCGTACGCGTTCCGGGAGGGAGGTCCGGGCACCCGTGATGTATGGTTTCGAGGGTTCTGGGGGGGATCATGTAGGGACATACGGATTAGCGGGGGGGTCTCGAACCCTCGGTTGGGCTAACGAGTCACGGGATGCGGGAGCGCGAGGTATAGTTGTGTCTGCCGCCAAACTCAAGAGATTAGATTAGATTATGTAAGCAGTTAAGTAGTGGTGTCCAAAGTAAGTGCGCAGCTTGTTACGGTTTTTGCTATGAATAAAGACCTTTGGATAATAACGCTCGTTTTGGACTCACAACAATAGGATTCTCCTGCACACTGCACCTCCTCGCCTTCGTATTTCGTCCGGATACGCCTTGGCGATCCGTGTTGCCACCTGATGGCGGGGGTGGTCCCCAGTGGAGGTCTCTCTACAAGGGAGTCC
>NW_027603309.1:0-17297 GCF_053455715.1 Rhinoraja longicauda
AGAAAGAGGGGGAGAGAGGGAGATAGAGAGAGAGAGAGGTGGGAGAGAGAGAGAGGGGAAGAGAGAGAAAGGGAGAGGAGAGAAAGGGAGAGAGAGAGGCGAAGAGAGGGAGAGGTTGAGAGAGAGGTTGTGAGAGAGTGTTGTGAGAGAGAGAGGTTGAGAGAGAGAGAGAGAAAGAGAAGAAAGGTTGATGAGAGAGAGAGAAGAGGTTGAGAGAGAGAGAGAGAGAGAAAGAGGTTGAGAGAGAGAGAGAGAGAAAGAGGTTTGAGAGAGAGAGAGAGAGAAAGAGGTTGAGAGAGAGAGAGAGAGCGAGAGAGAGGGAGAGAGGACGAGAGGGGGAGGGGAGGGGAGGGGGAAGAGAGGGGAGGGGAGGGGAGGGAGAGGAGAGGAGAGGAGAGGAGAGGCGAGGAGGAGAGGGGAGAAGAGGAGTAGAGGTCAGGAGAGGGAAGAGAGGGTGGGGGAGGAGAGGAGAGGAGAAGATGATAGGAGAGGGGACGAGAGGGCAGGGCAGGGGAGGAGAGGAGAGAGGATGACAGTTCAGTTGAGTTTATTGTCACGTGAGGTCCAGTGAAAACCTTTGTTGTTGCATGCTGTCCAGTCAGCGGAAAGACTGTACATGATTATAATCGATCCGCAGTTTGCAAATACAGGACAAAGGGAATAACGTTTAGTGAAGAAATGCAGTGAGGAAATGTAAGTTGCAGATCTTCTGTGGCGAGCAAGCAAATAGTCGCCTAGGGTTGTGTACCGACTTGGAAACTCACCCCTCTCTCTCCCTCCCCCATCTCTCCCCCTCTCTCTCCCCCCACTCCCCGTCACTCTCCCCGTCCCTCTCTCCCCCCGTCTCTCCCCTCTCTCTCTTCCCGTCTCTCTCCCCCACTCTTTCTCCCCCTCTCCTTCTTTCTCCCCCTCTCATTCTTTCTCCCCCTCTCTATCTGTCCCCCTCTCTATCTCCCCCTCTCTCTCTCTGCCCTCCCTCTCTCTCCCCGTTTCTCTGTCCCCCCGAGGTGGATAGAAAATTGGTTGGCGGACAGGAAGCAAAGAGTAGGAATAAACGGGTACTTTTCGGAATGGCAGGCAGTGACTAGTGGGGTACCGCAAGGCTCAGTGCTGGGACCCCAGTTATTTACATTATATATTAATGATTTGGACAAGGGAATTGAATGCAACATCTCTAAGTTTGCGGATGACACGAAGCTGGGTGGCAGTGTTAGCTGCGAGAAGGATGCGAGGAGGCTGCAGAGTGACTTGGATAGATTAGGCGAGTGGGCAAATGCATGGCAGATGCAATATAATGTGGATACATGTGAGGTTATCCACTTTGGCGGCAAGAACAGGAAAGCAGAGTATTACCTGAATGGTGAACGATTAGGAGAAGGGGAGATGCAACGTGACCTGGGTGTCATGGTGCACCAGTCATTGAAAGCAAGCATGCAGGTGCAGCAGGCAGTGAAGAAAGCGAATGGTATGTTGGCATTCATAGCAAGAGGATTTGAGTTTAGGAGCAGGGAGGTTCTGCTGCAGTTGTACAGGGCCTTGGTGAGACCGCACCTGGAGTATTGTGTATATTTTGGTCTCCTAACCTGAGGAAAGACGTTCTTGCCTTAGAGGGAGTACAGAGAAGGTTTATCAGATTGGTCCCTGGGATGGCGGGACTTACATATGAGGAGAGACTGGATAGACTGGGCTTGTACTCGCTGGAATTTAGAAGACTGAGGGGGGATCTTATAGAAACATATAAAATTCTTAAGGGGTTGGAGAGGCTAGATGCGGCAATATTGTTCCCGATGTTGGGGGAGTCCGGAACCAGGGGTCACAGCTTAAGGATAAGGGGGAAGTCTTTTAGGACGGAGATGAGAAAACATTTCTTCACACAGAGAGTGGTGAGTCTGTGGAATTCTCTGCCACAGAAGGTAGTTGAGGCCAGTTCATTGGCTATATTTAAGAGGGAGTTAGATGTGGCCCTTTTTGCTAAAGGGATCATGGGGTATGGAGAGAAGGCAGGTAAAGGCTACTGAGCTGGATGATCAGCCATGATCATATTGAATGGCGGTGCAGGCTCGATGGGCCGAATGGCCTACTCCTGCACCTATTTTCTATGTTTCTCTGTTTGTAAACTAAACGAATATTTGATATTCTTTTTCGCATTCCATTTTATAGTAAATTCTACAATAAATTAAACGAATATTTGTTACCCACTCTGTCTCCCTCCCCTTCCTCCCCCTCACTCTCTTTCCCCTCTTTCTCTACTTCTTTTTCCTTCCCCCCCATTTTATAAGACTACATTTACACTAATCATTTAAACTAAACTAATATTTGATACCATCTCCCCGCTTTCTCTCTCCCCACTCACCCCTTCCCTCCCTCTCCCGACCTTTCCTCTCTCTCCCCCTCCCTCTGCCATCTCCCTCTCTCCCTTTTCTCCCGTCTCTCTCTCTTCCCCAGTCTCCCCGCCTCTCTCTCTTCCCCACCCCGTTTCTCTTTCTCCTCTCTTTTGACTAAATAAAATAAACTAAGTTAAAATAAAAACTAAACTCTCCCCTCTCTTCCTCTTCACTCTTCCCCCTCTATCTCACCTCTCTCTCTCATTTCCCCTCTCTGTCCTCCCTCTCTTTCCCCTTCTCTCTCATCATTCTCTATCCCTTCCTTCAGTCTCACCCCCTCTCTTTCTTTCTCCTCTCTCCCCCTTTCTCTCTACCCCTCTCCACTTCATTTTCATAAATTTACAATGATAAACTAAACTAATATTTGATACCATGACCACCCCTCCACTTGAGAACAAAATTTACAATATATTGAGCTAATATTTATTACTTCCTCTCTCTCCCTCCACTTCCCTCTCTCTCTCTCTCTCTCTCTCTCTCCCTCTTTCTCTCCCCCGTGCACTATATAAGAATACATTTAAAAGTCACAGCGTCATGGAGTCATGCAGCGCGGAAATATCCGGCCCAACTAGCCCACTCCAATGCAACTTGCCCCTTCTATCCCAGTGCCACCTGCCCGCGTTTGCCCCATATCCCTCTCAATCCGTCCCATCCACGTACAGGAGATGTTGAATCAGTATGGATAGAAATGAGAAATTGTAAGGGTAAAAAGACCCTAATGGGAGTTATCTATAGGCCCCCAAACAGTAGCCTCGACATTGGGTGCAAGTTGAATCAGGAGATAAAATTGGCGTGTCAAAAATGTAATGCTACGGTGGTTATGGGAGATTTCAACATGCAGGTAGACTGGGAAAATCAGATTGGAAATGGACCCCAGGAAAGAGAGTTTGTAGAGTGCCTTCGAGATGGATTCTTAGAACAGCTTGTACTGGAGCCTACCAGGGAGAAGGCAATTCTGGATTTAGTGTTGTGTAATCAAAGTCAGTCAAAGTCAATTTTATTGTCAATCCTCAGCCAGTTTACACAGACAGAAAATCGAAATACCGTTTCCCACAATCCCGAGGAACAAAGTGCATAAAACTAAGTTAAAATTAAAAAGGCACAGCAAACAACAATCAACATAAAATATAAAATATAGTCACTTCAAATGCGTTAAAAAAAAAATTTTTTTTTTTTTGATCTGATAAGGGGACTAGAGGTAAAAGAGCCATTAGGAGGCAGTGATCACAACATGATAAGTTTTACTCTGCAAATGGAAAGGCAGAAGGGAAAATCGGAAGTGTCGGTATTACAGTATAGCAAAGGGGATTACAGAGGCATGAGGCAGGAGCTGGCCAAAATTGACTGGAAGGAGGCCCTAGCAGGGAAGACGGTAGAACAGCAATGGCAGGTATTCCTGGGAATAATGCAGAGGTTGCAGGATCAATTTATTCCAAGGAGGTGGAAAGACTCTAAGGGGAGTAAGAGACACCTGTGACTGACAAGGGAAGTCAGGGACAGCATAAAAATTAAGGAGAGGAAGTATAACATAGCAAAGAAGAGTGGGAAGACAGAGGATTGGGACTCTTTTAAAGAGCAACAAAAGTTAACTAAAAAGGCAATACGGGGAGAAAAGATGAGGTACGAGGGTAAACTAGCCAATAATATAAAGGAGGATAGCAAAAGTTTTTTTAGGTACGTGAAGAGGAAAAAAATAGTCAAGGCAAATGTGGGTCCCTTGAAGACAGAAGCAGGGGAATTTATTATGGGGAACAAAGAAATGGCAGACGAGTTAAACCGTTACTTTGGATCTGTCTTCACTGAGGAAGATACACACAATCTCCCAAATGTTCTAGGGGCCAGAGAACCTAGGGTGATGGAGGAACTGAAGGAAATCCACATTAGGCAGGAAATGGTTTTGGGTAGACTGATGGGACTGAAGGCTGATAAATCCCCAGGGCCTGATGGTCTGCATCCCAGAGTACTTAAGGAGGTGGCTCTAGAAAAAGTGGAAGCATTGGAGATCATTTTTCAATGTTCTATAGAAAATGTTATCCCACTTTTTAAGAAAGGAGGGAGAGAGAAAACGGGTAATTATAGACCAGTTAGTCTGACATCAGTGGTGGGGAAGATGCTGGAGTCAATTATAAAAGACGAAATTGCTGAGCATTTGGATAGCAGTAACGGGATCATTCCGAGTCAGCATGGATTTACGAAGGGGAAATCATGCTTGACAAATCTACTGGAATTTTTTGAGGATGTAAGATGTAACTAGGAAAATTGACAAGGGAGAGTCAGTGGATGTGGTGTACCTAGACTTTCAGAAAGCCTTCGACAAGGTCCCACATAGGAGATTAGTGGGCAAAATTAGGGCACATGGTATTGGGGGTAGGGTACTGACATGGATAGAAAATTGGTTGACAGACAGAAAGCAAAGAGTGGGGATAAATGGGTCCCTTTCGGAATGGCAGGCAGTGACCAGTGGGGTACCGCAAGGTTCGGTGCTGGGACCCCAGCTATTTACGATATACATTAATGACTTAGACGAAGGGATTAAAAGTACCATTAGCAAATTTGCAGATGATACTAAGTTGGGGGGTAGTGTGAATTGTGAGGAAGATGCAATAAGGCTGCAGGGTGACTTGGACAGGTTGTGTGAGTGGGCGGATACATGGCAGATGCAGTTTAATGTAGATAAGTGTGAGGTTATTCACTTTGGAAGTAAGAATAGAAAGGCAGATTATTATCTGAATGGTGTCAAGTTAGGAGGAGGGGGAGTTCAACGAGATCTGGGTGTCCTAGTGCATCAGTCAATGAAAGGAAGCATGCAGGTACAACAGGCAGTGAAGAAAGCCAATGGAATGTTGGCCTTCGTAACAAGAGGAGTTGAGTATAGGAGCAAAGAGGTCCTTCTACAGTTGTACCGGGCCCTGGTGAGACCGCACCTGGAGTACTGTGTGCAGTTTTGGTCTCCAAATTTGAGGAAGGATAATCTTGCTATGGAGGGCGTGCAGCGTAGGTTCACTAGGTTAATTCCCGGAATGGCGGGACTGTCGTATGTTAAAAGGCTGGAGCGATTGGGCTTGTATACACTGGAATTTAGAAGGATGAGGGGGTATCTTATTGAAACATATAAGATAATTAGGGGATTGGACAAATTAGAGGCAGATAACATGTACCCAATGTTGGGGGAGTCCAGAACAAGGGGCCACAGTTTAAGAATAAGGGGTAGGCCATTTAGAACGGAGATGAGGAAGAACTTTTTCAGTCAGAGGGTGGTGAAGGTGTGGAATTCTCTGCCTCAGAAGGCAGTGGAGGCCAGTTCGTTGGATGCTTTCAAGAGAGAGCTGGATAGAGCTCTTAAGGATAGCGGAGTGAGGGGGTATGGGGAGAAGGCAGGAACGGGGTACTGATTGAGAGTGATCAGCCATGATCGCATTGAATGGCGGTGCTGGCTCGAAGGGCTGAATGGCCTACTCCTGCACCTATTGTCTATTGTCTATTGTTCATTGGTCAAGGAGTGGTGGTCTGTCTCAGGGATTGGTGCTGCGCTCATTGCTGTTTGTCATCTCTGTCAATGAGTTCCCTGAGAATGTAACGGACTAATGTAAAAGTTTGCAGTTGACACTAAAGTAGGCCGTATCACAGGCATTGAAAATGGTTGGCAAGGATTAAGTAGGAACTTTTTCAAATTGGAAAGTCGCCTGAGAAATTTCAAATAGTGTTTCTTGCAGATGTGTGGGATTTTAAATTAGGGAAGACAAGCCAGGGCATGATCTTCACCGTGAATGGTAGTTAGCTGGGTAGTGTTGGAGAGCAGAGGGATCTCAGAATAAAAGTACATTGTTGTAAGAAAAGGGACGTAACAGGGGGATAGGGTGGTGGAGAAGGTTTTTTTGGCGAACTGTCTTCATCAGCCAGTGAATAAAATTTAAAAGTTGGAAAGTTATGTTCAGTTGGACAAGACGTTAGTGAGGACGCACTTGGAGTAATGTGCATATTTTTAGCCACCGTGTTTGGGCAATATGCCACTAATTTGTAAAGAGCGCTGAATATATTATCGAACAAGTTGCCCGGAGACAAGATTCGGAGCTCGAGGGAAAGGCTGGACACGCCAGGACTTTATTCCATGGAGCTCAGTAGAGAGAGCAGTGATCTCGTGGAGGTGCACAGTATCATAGGGAGTGCCATAGTAATAACACTACGACATTTGGACAGGTACATGAGGTTAGTGGCCAATTAGTGGGCAATCAGGAGATGAGTGGGCAAAATTAGAGCACGTAGTATAGGGGGCAGTGTATTGACATGGATAGAAAATTGGTTGGCAGATAGGAAACAAAGAGTAGGAATTAATGGGTCCCTTTCGCAATGGCAGGCAGTGGCTAATGGGGTACCGCAAGGCTCGGTTCTGGGACCGCAGCCATTTACAATCCATATATAGATGATTTTGATGAAGGAATAAAAAGTAACATAAGCAGATTTGCAGATGACACAAAGCTGGGTGGCATGATGAACTGTGAAAAAGATGCTATGAGGATGCAGGGTGACTTGTATAGGTTGGGTGAGTGGGCAGATGCAGTGTAATGTGGATAAATGGGAGGTTATCCACTTTTGTGGCAAGAACAAGAAGGCAGATTATTATCTGAATGGTGTCCGATTATGATAAGGGGAAGTGCAACAAGACCTGGGAATCCTTGTAGATCAGTCACTAAAAGTAAGCATGCAGATATGGCAGGCAGTGAAGAAAGCTAATGGCATGTTAGCCTTCGCAACGAGAGGATTTGAGTACAGGAGCAAAGAGATCCTTCTACAGTTGTACAGGGCCCTGGTGGGACCACATCTGAGGTATTGTGTGCACATTTGGTCTCCCAATTTGTGGAAGGACATTCTTGCTATTGATGGAATGCAGCGCAGGTTCACGAGGTTAATTCGCAGGATGGCGGGACTGTCGTATGATGAAAGAATGGAGCGACTGGGCTTGTATTCACTAGAAGGATGAGAGGGGATCTTATAGAAACAGATACAATTATTAAGGGATGCAGGAAACATGTTTCCGATGTTGGGGGAGTCCAGAACCAGGTGCCACAGTTTAAGAATCCGGGGTAGGCCATTTGGTACTGAGATGAGGAAAAACTCTTTCACCCAGAGAGTTGTGAAGTAGTGAAATTCTCAGAAAGGCCAGACTGTGAGTGGGAGGGGGAGTTGAAGTGCTCAGCCACCGGGTCTGACCTTTCTGTCATGGACCTCCTCCAGTGCCATAGTGAGGCCCACCGGAAATTGGAGAAATAGCACCTCATATTTCGCTTGGGCAGCTTGCAGCCCAGCGGTATGAACATTGACATCTCCAACTTTAGACAGTTCCTCTGTCTCTCTCCTATTCCCCCCTCCCCTTCCCAGTTCTCCCACTGTCTTCCTGTCTCCATCTATATCCTTTCATTGTCCCGCCCCCCTGACATCAGTCTGTAGAAGTGTCTCGACCCGAAGCCTCACCTATTCCCGCGCGGACTAATGTCATAACTCTCTCCCCTTTCACTCTCCGCTTCTCTCTCTCACACTCATCCCATCTCTCTCGCTCCTCTCCTTTGAATAAATAAACTAAACGAAATTAAAGAGCTCTAGGGGCGAGTGGAATCAAAAAATATGGGGAGAAGCATGCACAGGTTACTCATTGTGGATGATCTGCCATGATCACAATGAATGCGGTGTTGGCACGAAAGGACAAATGGCCTCCTCCTGCACCTATTTTATACGTTTCTATGTTTCTAAACTAATAATAATCTCTCCACTTTCTCTCCCCCTCCCCCTCACAATAATAAATCAATTCACAATAATAATTCACAAATCATGTCTGACGAATCTTATAGTATTTTTCGAGGATGTAACTAGTAGAGTGGATAAGGGAGAACCAGTCGATGTGTTATATCTGGACTTTCAGAAGGCCTTCGACAAGGTCCCACATAGGAGATTGGTGTACAAACTTAAAGCACACGGTATTGAGGGTTCAGTGTTGAGGTGGATAGAAAATTGATTGGCGGACAGGAAGAGTAGGAATAAACGGGTCCTTTTCGGAATGGCAGGCAGTGACTAGTGGGGTACCGCAAGGCTCAGTGCTGGGACCCCAGTTATTTACAGTGTATATTAATGATTTGGACGAGGGAATTGAATGCAACATCTCTAAGTTTGCGGATGACACGAAGCTGGGTGGCAGTGTTAGCTGCGAGAAGGATGCTAGGAGGCTGCAGAGTGACTTGGATAGATTAGGCGAGTGGGCAAATGCATGGCAGATGCAATATAATGTGGATAAATGTGAGGTTATCCACTTTGGCGGCAAGAACAGGAAAGCAGAGTATTACCTGAATGGTGAACGATTAGGAGAAGGGGAGATGCAACGTGACCTGGGTGTCATGGTGCACCAGTCATTGAAAGCAAGCATGCAGGTGCAGCAGGCAGTGAAGAAAGCGAATGGTATGTTGGCATTCATAGCAAGAGGATTTGAGTTTAGGAGCAGGGAGGTTCTGCTGCAGTTGTACAGGGCCTTGGTGAGACCGCACCTGGAGTATTGTGTATATTTTGGTCTCCTAACCTGAGGAAAGACGTTCTTGCCTTAGAGGGAGTACAGAGAAGGTTTATCAGATTGATCCCTGGGATGGCGGGACTTACATATGAGGAGAGACTGGATAGACTGGGCTTGTACTCGCTGGAATTTAGAAGACTGAGGGGGGATCTTATAGAAACATATAAAATTCTTAAGGGGTTGGAGAGGCTAGATACGGCAAGATTGTTCCCGATGTTGGGGGAGTCCGGAACCAGGGGTCACAGCTTAAGGATAAGGGGAAGTCTTTTAGGACGGAGATGAGAAAACATTTCTTCACACAGAGAGTGGTGAGTCTGTGGAATTCTCTGCCACAGAAGGTAGTTGAGGCCAGTTCATTGGTTATATTTAAGAGGGAGTTAGATGTGGCCCTTTTTGCTAAAGGGATCATGGAGTGTGGAGAGAAGGCAGGTAAAGGCTACTTAGCTGGATGATCAGCCATGATCATATTGAATGGCGGTGCAGGCTCGATGGGCCGAATGGCCTACTCCTCCACCTATTTTCTATGTTTCTATGTTTCTAAACTAAACGAATATTTGATATTCTTTCTCGCATTCCATTTTATAATAAATTCTACAATAAATTAAACGAATATTTGTTACCCACTCTGTCTCCCTCCCCTTCCTTCCCCCTCACTCTCTTTCCCCTCTTACTCTACTTCTTTTTCCTTCCCCCCCATTTTATAAGACTACATTTACACTAATCATTTAAACTAAACTAATATTTGATACCATCTCCCCGCTTTCTCTCTCCCCACTCACCCCTTCCCTCCTTCTCCCGACCTTTCCTCTCTCTCCCCCTCCCTCTGCCATCTCCCTCTCTCCCTTTTCTCCCGTCTCTCTCTCTTCCCCAGTCTCCCCGCCTGTCTCTCTTCCCCACCCCATTTCTCTTTCTCCTCTCTTTTGACTAAATAAAATAAACTAAGTTAAAATAAAAACTAAACTCTCCCCTCTCTTCCTCTTCTCTCTTCCCCCTCTATCTCACCTCTCTCTCTCACTTCCCCTCTCTGTCCTCCCTCTCTTTCCCCTTCTCTCCCATCATTCTCTATCCCTTCCTTCAGTCTCTCCCCCTCTCTTTCTTTCTCCTCTCTCCCCCTTTCTCTCTCCCCCTCTCCACTTCATTTTCATAAATTTACAATGATAAACTAAACTAATATTTGATACCATGACCACCCCTCCACTTGAGAACAAAATTTACAATATATTGAGCTTATATTTATTACTTCCTCTCTCTCCCTCCACTTCCCTCTCTCTCTCTCTCTCTCTCTCTCTCCCTCTTTCTCTCCCCCGTGCACTATCTAAGAATACATTTAAAAGTCACAGCGTCATGGAGTCATGCAGCACGGAAATATCCGGCCCAACTAGCCCACTCCAATGCAACTTGCCCCTTCTATCCCAGTGCCACCTGCCCGCGTTTGCCCCATATCCCTCTCAACCCGTCCCATCCACGTACAGGAGATGTTGAATCAGTATGGATAGAAATGAGAAATTGTAAGGGTAAAAAGACCCTAATGGGAGTTATCTATAGGCCCCCAAACAGTAGCCTCGACATAGGGTGCAAGTTGAATCAGGAGATAAAATTGGCGTGTCAAAAATGTAATGCTACGGTGGTTATGGGAGATTTCAACATGCAGGTAGACTGGGAAAATCAGATTGGAAATGGACCCCAGGAAAGAGAGTTTGTAGAGTGCCTTCGAGATGGATTCTTAGAACAGCTTGTACTGGAGCCTACCAGGAAGAAGGCAATTCTGGATTTAGTGTTGTGTAATGATCCTGATCTGATAAGGGGACTAGAGGTAAAAGAGCCATTAGGAGGCAGTGATCACAACATGATAAGTTTTACTCTGCAAATGGAAAGGCAGAAGGGAAAATCGGAAGTGTCGGTATTACAGTATAGCAAAGGGGATTACAGAGGCATGAGGCAGGAGCTGGCCAAAATTGACTGGAAGGAGGCCCTAGCAGGGAAGACGGTAGAACAGCAATGGCAGGTATTCCTGGGAATAATGCAGAGGTTGCAGGATCAATTTATTCCAAAGAGGTGGAAAGACTCTAAGGGGAGTAAGAGACACCTGTGACTGACAAGGGAAGTCAGGGACAGCATAAAAATTAAGGAGAGGAAGTATAACATAGCAAAGAAGAGTGGGAAGACAGAGGATTGGGACTCTTTTAAAGAGCAACAAAAGTTAACTAAAAAGGCAATACGGGGAGAAAAGATGAGGTACGAGGGTAAACTAGCCAATAATATAAAGGAGGATAGCAAAAGTTTTTTTAGGTACGTGAAGAGGAAAAAAATAGTCAAGGCAAATGTGGGTCCCTTGAAGACAGAAGCAGGGGAATTTATTATTGGGAACAAAGAAATGGCAGACGAGTTAAACCGTTACTTTGGATCTGTCTTCACTGAGGAAGATACACACAATCTCCCAAATGTTCTAGGGGCCGGAGAACCTAGGGTGATGGAGGAACTGAAGGAAATCCACATTAGGCAGGAAATGGTTTTGGGTAGACTGATGGGACTGAAGGCTGATAAATCCCCAGGGCCTGATGGTCTGCATTCCAGAGTACTTAAGAAGGTGGCTCTAGAAATAGTGGAAGCATTGGAGATCATTTTTCAATGTTCTATAGATTCAGGATCAGTTCCTGTGGATTGGAGGATAGCAAATGTTATCCCACTTTTTAAGAAAGGAGGGAGAGAGAAAGCGGGTAATTATAGACCAGTTAGTCTGACATCAGTGGTGGGGAAGATGCTGGAGTCAATTATAAAAGACGAAATTGCTGAGCATTTGGATAGCAGTAACGGGATCATTCCGAGTCAGCATGGATTTATGAAGGGGAAATCATGCTTGACAAATCTACTGGAATTTTTTGAGGATGTAACTAGGAAAATTGACAAGGGAGAGTCAGTGGATGTGGTGTACCTAGACTTTCAGAAAGCCTTCGACAAGGTCCCACATAGGAGATTAGTGGGCAAAATTAGGGCACATGGTATTGGGGGTAGGGTACTGACATGGATAGAAAATTGGTTGACAGACAGAAAGCAAAGAGTAGGGATAAATGGGTCCCTTTCGGAATGGCAGGCAGTGACCAGTGGGGTACCGCAAGGTTCGGTGCTGGGACCCCAGCTATTTACGATATACATTAATGACTTAGACGAAGGGATTAAAAGTACCATTAGCAAATTTGCAGATGATACTAAGTTGGGGGGTAGTGTGAATTGTGAGGAAGATGCAATAAGGCTGCAGGGTGACTTGGACAGGTTGTGTGAGTGGGCGGATACATGGCAGATGCAGTTTAATGTAGATAAGTGTGAGGTTATTCACTTTGGAAGTAAGAATAGAAAGGCAGATTATTATCTGAATGGTGTCAAGTTAGGAGGAGGGGGAGTTCAACTAGATCTGGGTGTCCTAGTGCATCAGTCAATGAAAGGAAGCATGCAGGTACAGCAGGCAGTGAAGAAAGCCAATGGAATGTTGGCCTTCGTAACAAGAGGAGTTGAGTATAGGAGCAAAGAGGTCCTTCTACAGTTGTACCGGGCCCTGGTGAGACCGCACCTGGAGTACTGTGTGCAGTTTTGGTCTCCAAATTTGAGGAAGGATATTCTTGCTATGGAGGGCGTGCAGCGTAGGTTCACTAGGTTAATTCCCGGAATGGCGGGACTGTCGTATGTTGAAAGGCTGGAGCGATTGGGCTTGTATACACTGGAATTTAAAAGGATGAGGGGGGATCTTATTGAAACATATAAGATAATTAGGGGATTGGACACATTAGAGGCAGATAACATGTTCCCAATGTTGGGGGAGTCCAGAACAAGGGGCCACAGTTTCAGAATAAGGGGTAGGCCATTTAGAACGGAGATGAGGAAGAACTTTTTCAGTCAGAGGGTGGTGAAGGTGTGGAATTCTCTGCCTCAGAAGGCAGTGGAGGCCAGTTCGTTGGATGCTTTCAAGAGAGAGCTGGATAGAGCTCTTAAGGATAGCGGAGTGAGGGGGTATGGGGAGAAGGCAGGAACGGGGTACTGATTGAGAGTGATCAGCCATGATCGCATTGAATGGCGGTGCTGGCTCGAAGGGCTGAATGGCCTACTCCTGCACCTATTGTCTATTGTCTATTGTCTATTGTCTATTGTTCATTGGTCAAGGTCTCAGGGATTGGTGCTGCGCTCATTGTTGTTTGTCATCTGTGTCAATGAGTTCCCTGAGAATGTAACGGACTAATGTAAAAGTTTGCAGTTGACACTAAAGTAGGCGGTATCACAGGCATTGAAAATGGTTGGCAAGGATTAAGTAGGAACTTTTTCAAATTGGAAAGTCGCCTGAGAAATTTCAAATAGTGTTTCTTGCAGATGTGTGAGATTTTAAATTAGGGAAGACAAGCCAGGGCATGATCTTCACCGTGAATGGTAGTTAGCTGGGTAGTGTTGGAGAGCAGAGGGATCTCAGAATAAAAGTACATTGTTGTAAGAAAAGGGACGTAACAGGGGGATAGGGTGGTGGAGAATGTTTTTTTGGCGCACTGTCTTCATCAGCCAGTGAATTAAATGTAAAAGTTAGAAAGTTATGTTCAGATAGACAAGACGTTGGTGAGGACGCACTTGGAGTAACGTGTATAATCTTACGTCACCATGTTTAGGAAATGTGCCACATATTTGCAAAGAGTGAAGAAAATATTTTCCAACACGTTGCCAGAAAACAAGGGTCGGAGTTACAGGGAAATGTTGGGCTCGCCAGGACTTTATTCCATTGAGCGCAGCAGGCAGTGCAGTGACCTCATAGAGGTGGACAGTGTCATAGGTAACGTCATAATGGGAACACAAAGACATTTGGACAGGTATATGAGGGGAATGGTTTAGAGGGAGATGATCCATATGCCGGCAAATGGGAATAGTTCAGATGAACTAAAATGCACCATCCCTCCCCATGAAACACGGCAACCTTTGTCTCAAAATTTGCGCCAGGTACAGCACTAACAGACAAACTGCTTTTAAATGGCCCTTGGATATTTTATTACCACTGAACTCTAACCTTGAAATCAAGGAAATTAAACATCTCAAAGATGCAGATTGAGCAGAAAACATTATAATTGCCTGTCACATACATTGGTGATTTTTAATAACAGTCCCTGATCATTGAAGTGTTTATTTCAGTTTCTACGAGTGGCAGGTTTGCACTGCATGATGGAAGATATGCTCTTGATAAATGTGACATAAATATGACTTGATAAATAAGCACATAAATGAAGTCTGTGTGTGTGGCAGCTTTCTATGTGCCGCTGTGTGGACTGCCCAGACGGATGAGTTGGTCACTTACTCTCAGACCGACCTTACTGTCTGGTCTGTGGGTTTGAATTCACATCAACCTGTCAGCTGGTCTGAAGTGGTTCACCACAAAATGAACTGCAGATTGAACAGAGCCACAGCTAGTGTTCACCGGCTGGAACTAATATTCCCCACTGGGCGAAGTACACAGCACATTTAACCAACTCCCCCTTTCTCATATCTGAAGCTGCATTTTAATTTTCAGCATTATGTGTTATTCTTTCAAGTGTATGCCGGAGAGAGTTAATTCGCATTTCTAACCTGTGTTAATTAAGAAGAAAATAACAAGTTAACGTATCTTAAGCTGCCGTGTTTACCAGCGCGGATAGAGCAGCAAGATGGAATTAGTGCTCATTAAAGTTTAGATTAGTTATGGATATTGAACCTGCGTTAACCCTTTAGAGTCGAACATTTGAATTAAAAAGAAGGGATACTTTGAGATGTGGGAAAAATGGATCGTTTATTTGAGCCATGACACGAACTAGATAAATGCAAAGCTAGATATTGGAAGATTGTGTTATATAGAACGAGATGGTATATTTGTGCGAATATTGAAATATCTCCAGATAACCAATCATTGTTACTTTTTTATATTTTATTTGGTAAGTGTACCACACTGTCGTATTCAAACGTGTTTATTTATTTATCTATTTAGTTTATTTATTTATTTCTGATGATTTTCTTATTTTATTTTATTTATTTCGATGGTGTTGTACTGTTTTGTATATATCTCTGTGAAAAATCAATAAAAACTGAAGAGAAAAAAAGAAAGGATTCTTTATTTTACATCGTTTCAAATGTAAAACATCGGGGTCAGATTTAATGTGATCATGTCACTGCTTATCCAGACCCATCACTGACCACACTGATAATGTCACTGCTTATCCAGAGAGAGAGAGAGCGAGGAGTGTGGGGGAGAAAGAGGGGAGGATTGTGGACGGAAAGGGAGGTGAAAGGGGGGGTGAAAGGGGAGGAGTGGAAAGGAGGAGGATTGTGGGGAGAGTGAGCGGAGCGAAGAGGAGAGGTGGAGGGGAGGGAGCAATGTGACGGGGAGAGAAGAAGCGGGCAAATATTGAGCGACGTGGGGAGTGCAGGAGGGGGAGAAATGGGGTGGGGAGGTGTGGGGAGACGGATGGTTGGAGGAGAGGGAGAGAGGGGCCGTGGGAGTAGGGGGGAGAGGTATTGTGGGGATAGAGACGAGGAGTGGGTAGAGAGGTTTGGTGGAGTGAGAGGGGGGCGAGAGAGACCCGGAGTGTGGGGAGAGAAGGGGAGCAGTGGGAAGCGGAAGATCTGGAGGATGAGAGGGAGGAAGCAGAGGGGAGAGAGAGAGAGAGGAGTGGGATGGAGAGAGATGGTGGAGTGGGGGGGAAGTGGAGCTGTGTGCAGTGAGGGGGTCTTGTGTCGTGAGAAAGATTGGCAATAAAAGTGTTTTTATTTCTGGTTGGCTTCCAGCGACTAGCGGAGTTCCGCAGGGGTCCATGCTGGGGCCGCAACTCTTCACCTTGTATATTCATGATTTTGACGAGGGGATTGAAGGCTTTGTGTTCATGTTTGCGGACGAGACGAAAACAAGTGGAAAGGCAGGTAGTGAAGAGAAAGCAAGGACTTGGGAGAAGGACTTGGACAGGTTGGGAGAGTGGGCAGAGAAGTGGCAGATGGAATATAGTGTAGCACAATGTGCAATCGTGCAGTTTGGTGGTAGGAATTAAGACGTAGACTATTTTCCAAATGGGGAGAGTATCCAGAAATCGGAGGTGCAAAGGGATTTGGGCGTGTTGGTGCAATATTCCCAAAAAGTTAATCTGCAAATCGATTCAGTAGCAAAGAAAACAAATTCGATGCCAGCATTTAGTTCAAGAATGTTTGTACAGTATACAGAAGCAATGATGCAATTTTGAGGCTCTATAAGGCGCTGGTAAGACAGCATTTGGATTATTGCGAGCAATTATGGGCCCCATATATAAGCAAGGATGTGCTGGGTCTAAACAGGGTCCAGAGTAGGTTTACGAGATTGATCATAGGAATGAGTAGGTTAACCTATGATGAGCATTTGTCAGCACTGGGCCTGTACTTGCTGGAGATAAGATGAATGCGGGGGGACCTCATTGAAACATCCGGAATAGTTTAAGGCTTGGACAGAGTGGATGTAGAAAGGATGTTTCCACTATTGGAAACAATAATGCAGAAGTTGCAGGATCAATTTATCCCAAAGAGGAGGAAAGATTCCAAGGGGAGTAAGAGACACCCGTGGCTGACAAGGGAAGTCAAGGACAGCATAAAAATAAAAGAGCAGAAATACAACAAAGTAAAGAAGCGTGGGAAGCCAGAGGATTGGGACTCTTTTAAAAAGCAACAGAAGACGACTAAGAAGGCAATACGGGGAGAAAAGATGAAGTACGAGGGTAAACTAGCCAATGATATAAAGGAGGATAGTAAAAGTTTTTTTAGGTATGTGAAGAGGAAATCAATAGTCAAGGCAAATGTGGGTCCCTTGAAGACAGAAGCTGGGGAATTTATTATGGGAAACAAGGAAATGGCAGACGAGTTGAACCAGTACTTTGGATCTGTCTTCACTAAGGAAGATACAAGCAATCTTCCAGATGTTCTAGTGGCCAGAGATCCTAGGGTGACGGAGGAACTGAAGGAAATCCACATTAGGCAGGAAATTGTGTTGGGTAGACTGATTGGACTGAAGGCTGATAAATCCCCAGGGCCTGATGGTCTGCATCCCAGAGTACTTCAGGAGGTGGCGCTAGAAATTGTGGACGCATTGGTGATCATTTTCCAATGTTCTATAGATTCAGGATCAGTTCCTGTGGATTGGAGGGTAGCTAATGTTGTCCCGCTTTTTAAGAAAGGAGGCAGAGAGAAAACGGGAAATTGTAGACCAGTTAGTCTGACATCAGTGGTGGGGAAGATACTGGAGTCAATTATAAAAGACGAAATTGCGGAGCATTTGGATAGTAGTAACAGGATTGTTCCGAGTCAGCATGGATTTACGAAGGGGAAATCATGCTTGACTAATCTTCTGC
>NW_027603310.1:0-17204 GCF_053455715.1 Rhinoraja longicauda
CCCTCCTTTTACATCTCTTCCTATGGCTTCACAATTTGTAATCCCCCTCCTCTCTTCCAGCTTTCTTTCCCCCCACCCCTTACAATCAGTCTGAAGAAGTATCCTGACTTGAAACGTCTCCAATCCACATTCCTCAGAGATGTTGCCAGACCCACTGAGTTACTCCAGCACTTTGTTTCTTTGTTTAACACAGACCAGACTTCGACCCAACCAGTGACCCAACCAACACAATCACTGACTTGTCAGACCCTGGTCATCCTTCTCCCTGTTCCCTTCCAGCAGAAGGTACAGAAGCTTGAAAGCGTGCAACACTAGACTCCAGAACAGCGTCTTCCCCTCTGTTATCAAGCTTCTGAACGGTTCTTCCATTAACTAGGGTACTAAACCAATTCACCTCTACTGCATTGCAGACATTGGACTTTGTTTCTGGAACTAATGCACTACAAAGCTGAGAAACATATTCTCAGTTACTCCAGCACTCTGTATCTTCCCCTTTGTTCTATCTATTGCATTCGAGTTTGGCTTGATTGTATTTTTGTATAGTATTTTCTGATCTGATTGGAAAGCATGCAAAAGAAAGCTGTATCTCGGCACATGTGACAACAATAAACTTAAGCCGAACCTAAACCTAATATTGTGTAGGAAAGAACTGCAGATGCTGGTTTAAATCGACGGTAGACACAAAATGCTGGAGTAACTCAGTGGGACAGGCAGCATCTCTGGAGAAAAGGAATGGATAACATTTCGGATAAGACTTCTTCAGACTGAAGGGTCTCGACCTGAAATGTCACCCAGTCCTTCTCTCCAGAGATGCCTACACCTAATATTCACAGGTAAAATACTACAAGATTGGAAGGCTTGAGTTATTAGGTGACATTGGATCAGCTGTGGACACAAGCAACTGCAGGCGCTGGAATCTTTAGCAAAAACAATGGTGGAGTAAGATGCTGGATTCAGGCAGCATCTGCAGAGGGAATGGACAGGAAACCTTTTGGGTTGGGAACCTTCTTCAGATTGATCAGACTGAACAGACTGGGACTGTTTTCCCTGGAGTGAAGGAGGACGAAGGATGATCTTATCGAGGTTTATGAAATCATGGGAAGCATAGAGAAGGCGCATGGTCACAGCCTATACTCCAGCATAGGGGAGTCTAAAACTAGAGGGCGCAGCTTTAATGTGAGAGGGGAGAGACTTATTCCCACATAGGGTGCTGGGTATAAGGAAGAAGCTGCCACAGAAATTGGTAGAGATGGGTAGAATTATAACGTTTAAAAGACATTTGTACAGGTTTATGCATAGGAAGGGTTTAGAGAGATATGAGCCAAACAGGCAAAGCTCACTAGCTTTGGTAGACATCTTGATTGGCATGGATAAGCTGACAGGTCTCTTTGCATGCTGCATGATTCTAATATCAGATATCTGTGGGGGAGTAACATGCTTGGATCTATGGCAGGAGTTCAGATAGTTTATGTATGGAAATAACAGATACCAGAGTTACAGAGTGGGAAGTCATTCATTGTCTGTAGGAAGTCATTTACATGTTGAATAACAGATACTAGGAGTGGGTTACAAACTGAAGGTTTTCAATGGGTTTGTGTGTTTCTGTACACAATCTCAAATACTGCAGCTGAGGCCAATGTAAAATGCCCAGAGAACAGACCTGAGGACACTTCCTGCTGCTGTGTGATTTGAAAAGCCCACCCACCCTCTAGAGAAATTGACCAAAGGCCTGTGTGCCAGCGTGTCACCCCAGACCCAAAACCCACGATGGTCTTGAACCGTAAGTACTACTGACCTTTATTACATTGTAGTCAAACGGATCCGTATTCACAATGCCACCCTGGGGGGGCCTGGAAGATAAATGGATGGGGTGAGTTACTACCTCCAAGCTGAAGAGTTCCTGCACTTTGCTGACAACTTCTTCACAGGGACAACACTTCCTGTTCTGTCTCAGTGCCAGAGACCAGGGGCTCCGTGGTAACTCCAGCGTTGCAGAATCGGTGCTCCCACACTGCAGCTTGGAGCAATGACAGCAAATATACCCCGTCCCGGGTTTGCCGGGTGTGAAGTGTAATAGTGAGGAGGTGTGGGAATTGTGGGAAGAACTGAACTGCTCTCTGTCTTGTTATGAGCACTTCGTACCGTGGAAATAGAACTTTATTTTAGTGAAGTGTCTCATAGGTTGAACATGTCTGACCTTGTACTTTTGATCTTTAATGTTAAGGCTGATAAGGGAAAGAGGAGAATTCTGGATCACAATAGTTAACCATGTTAACAAATATACGTGACCCACTCCACATTTCTTGCTATTAAATATGATATTAAAAGGTCGCATGCTCTGAGTCAGCAGAGCAGTCTCTGGCTTGACACGTTATTGTGAACAAAGAAGTGAATTGTCACTCACGTCTTGAATATATTATTCCAACAGAGGTCTGGCTTTGTCTCTGCAGACCTTTAGTGACATCACAACAGATTCTTGGTCCCTTTATTTAAAGAGAGGTATAGCTGCCATGGAAGCAGTTGGGTGAATGGTGAAAGGTTGAGTCCTGGGATGGGGTGCTGTATGAGAGATTGAGCAGGTTGGGCCGAAGCTCACTGGAGATTTTGGAATGAGAGGTGATCTTCATGAATTGTCTAAATTGTAAGGGGAACTGACAGGGTTGTGTCAGATTCAGGGGCGGCCATTTGAGGTGGAGCTGAAGACCTTTGCTCAGAATGCAGCCGTGCAGCTGCAGAACCAGCTGTTGTTCTGGCGCTGGTGCCCAGTGCCTGGGCTCAGTGGAGACCACAGCCCAGCACCACAGCCCGACACTACCAATGGAGACCCCCCTGTCAGCTCTCCCTGACAACTCCCATCTCTCACTAGAACCCATCTGAGTAACGAGACTTACCACCAGCCATGGATGGTCCACCATTTAAATTCACATCCATTGCCGGTCCAGTGATTCACCTGGAGAAAGAACAAAGAAAACCCATCACTGAAACAAAATGGATGAAAAAGGTTAAAAAAAAGATAGATCATTGGGGTCATTGTCAGGCAGAGAGTGGGCAGGCAATGGGAGGGTTTGGCAAAAGGACAGAGGGGTGAGTGAACAAAGGGAGGGGTGGAAGAGACAGGGTGGATGGGTCAAAGTGACTGTGGGATTGGTTGCTTCTCTCCAGGTGGATGTTTCTCTGCTTCTCAGGATATGAGTGAGAGGGTGCAGAGGAAAGTGGGACCCAGAACAAGCGATACACATTGGTACCAATGTGGAGAAGGCAGCAATGGAAGTCTGTCAATGTTGCCAGAGGTGGACAGGTGGCAATCTCTGGGCTGCTGGCACGGCCAGGCTTCAGGGAGAACAGAATATGAAGAGAAGGTGGTAGACTGGTAACATCCATGGTGCATGCAGGTACATTCAGATTCAGAGGCAGATGAAACCTGCATGAGATGGACGGGTCACAAGTTAATAGGATTGGGACAATGCCCAAGTCATGACAGTTGAATCAAGATCAGCAGGGTATGGGCATACCAGGCAATAACAGCAAAAATAAATAAGGGGAACAGAGGGTGTGAGTGTTGGATGATGACAGAGAAGGAATTGTTGGATAGGAGCAAATTGAGAGACACAATCTGGTGTCCACAATATACACAGAATGTGATGAGTAAGATTGGTGAGCTGCAGGTACAAAGAGCCATGTGTGATTATGATGTGCTGCTGATCACATGGCTCATTCTCGGCAGAACAGACCTCTTAATATTCAAAGATATGGTGGACAGAAAAGGCAAGGATGGAAAACAGGAGATGGGGGGCAGAGGAAAATGGTATTATAGACTATTGATTAAACATTCCCTTCTCCAAACAAGACAGCATCAAAGCTTCACCGTCGCCTCTCGCCGATGGACGGATGCCAACTACTATAGACTGAAGAGAGGGGATGTCCTTGAGGCCATGCACAAACTCGCTTGGGCTGGAATTCACTTTGCAGAAATTCCTCTTCTTCCCGACGTCGTTCATGCCCACGTGCACAACCACTTCTGGCTGTTCACCCTTCCTCTTGAGGATGTTCTGAAGTCGGTCTGTGACATCTTTAACCCTGGCACCAGGGAGGTAACAGACCATCCTGAAGTCCCGCCTGCCGCTACAGAATCTCCTGCCCACACTTCGGACAATGGAGTCACCCACTACTATGGCTCTGCCTGACGTCGGTCTCCCCAGTCGAGTCTCCTTGCCAGGATTGGAGCCACCGACCTGTTCACCGCTTGGACTGGAAGCGTCTTCTGCTCCGACAACTCCTAAGGGGGCATACCTGTTTTCATTCGGCACAGCCACCGGGGTCGCCTGCTCTCCACGTTTACTCCCTTTTCTCCCAGTCACCCACCTGCTCTCCTCCTGAATCACTGGCGTAACAACCTCACTTGTCCAGGAAACTCTCATTTTCCAGGATGGCCCTAAAGTCATCCAGCTGCTTCTCCAGTTCCCCAACACGTTCACTCAGGAGCTGCACCTGGACACAATTCCTGCAGGTGTAGTCTCCAGAAGCTCCATAGGCATCCTTGACCGCCCATAACCTGCAGGAAATACACTGCACCAACCCGCCTGCCATTTCTTCAGTGGACAAAAAATCACAATTTTCAAAGATCTGGGATACCAAAGAAAATTAGAGATTGCCAAATTTTATTTGGAGAAAAAAATAAATGGACAGAATACTTTTCAACTCTTGTTTCCTTACGCAAGCATAGATAATGTGCTTTGTGTTAGTAGATAGCGATATGGACCGCTCTCCCCAGTCCTCATGTATCACCAGTGTTGATGTTGTGGCAGCTGGCACTGTCACTGAAGAATGGGAGATGTTTTATGTACAGACGAGGAGTATTCCCACACCAGGGAAAATTAAAGGAACTCTGGTGCTCCCTGGATCACCCAGGAGGGAGTGAAGGAAGGAGTGAGAATGAGGAAGGTGAGACTTCAATGGAAACCCACCTGAATGTGGTGAGATGGGAGAGGCAGTGAGTACAAAAGGAGAGAGGCTTTTCAAGGGAAAGTGGAACAGAGCCTTCCAAAGGCCTGTAAATGGGATGAGCGGAGTGAGGAGATCAGGGTATAACGGAGTGATCTGCATCAAGGTAGAGGCACAGCTGGAACATGGCTGAGGGCATTGTATCACCCGTTATCAGGAAATGGGAGCTGCCAGAAGCGGAGGGATGCAGATCTGGGAGAGGGGGTGGGGGTAACTGATGAGGAGGAGGAGGTAACACTAACAAGTCACTTGCACTGGAAGGGATAATCCCAGGTTGTTAAAGGAGGCAAGGGTCGTGGAGCAGGTGGCTGCAACCTATGTTGCCACCACCTGTGTGAAGAAATTGACCCTCAGGTTCCAATCAAATCTTGCCCCACTCACCTTTAACCTAAGTCTTCTTGTTCTTGATTCCCCCACGTTCGGTAAAATACCCTATCTATTCCCCTCAAGACCTTATACTCCTTTATAAGATCATTGCTCATCTTCCTGCACTCCAAAGAATAACGTTCTCACCTACACAACCTCTCTCTGTAGCACAGGCTCACAAGTCCTGGCAACATCCTCTTCTAGCTTCTCTGTGCTCTTTACAGCTTAATGACATCCTTCCTATTGCAGAGTGACCAAAACTGAACACAATACTCCAAATGCAGCCTCAAAGTCTTGTGCAACTGTAACACAATATTGCAACTTCTTTACTCAACACCCTGATTAATGAAGGTACCAAAAGCCTTTACTACCCATTCCTCAAACCTCCCTGAGAGGATGTTAGTCCTTTTCCAGTTTTGATGCACCCTGTCCCTCTTGTACAGGTCACACCTGCCCAGAAGTTATCCCAGTGATCTCATCAGCTAAAGGCCTGCCTTCTGCACCAGTTCTTCAGCCATGCGTTCATCTATTCTATTGTTACCATCATTGGCATATGGCACTGTTCTCCGTAAATCAAATTCTCCACGGCACTACACAGTGGGAAGCTGCAGCTGGACACAGCCTCCTGCAGGTGTAGTCAGACACACCAGAAATGTTCCCAAACTCCCACAGGAAGAGCAGACCACTGGCCTAACCTCCATAACCTTTCCTCTTGTTCTACCCTTATTAGACCTTTGATGTATATGGTCTCACTTCCACCTGACATTGCTCTGCCCATCTTATTAGATCAATATCACCATGTAACCAATCACTCTTCAGACATAAATCCAGATACACACATTCTGTCCCAAATAAACCTCCTCACCATGGGTGGCACATTGGCGCAGTAGTACAGCTGCTGCCTCCCAATGCCAGAGACCCGGGTTTGATCCTGACTACGGGTGCTGTCTATATGGAGTTTGCACGTTCTTGCTGTGACTGCGTGTGTTTCCTCTGAATGCTCTGGTTTCCTCCCACATCCCAAAGACGTGTGGGTTTGTAGGTTAATTGTCCCTAGTGTGTAGGATAGAACTAGTGTACTGGTGATTGCTGTTCAGCACGGACTCAATGGGCCTGTTCCACTCTATATCTCTGAAACTAAAAACATGTACACGTTACTGAAGGAATCACTGATCAGAGGAGCAGGACATGTCACAAGAGGGTCTGATGTCAGAATGCAGCTGTTTTATGGATCGCTGACTGAGGGCAAACGATTAGGTGGTGACAGAACAAGTTTCAGAGATGCTCGTACAGTATTCTTGAAGCCTTTCAACATCGACACACTCCATTGGTAACAATGAACAGTGGATTGTCTTATTTGGCATACCTGCATAAAGTGTGTGCTCGGTCGTAAAGAGTTATCATGGAAACAGCCCCATTGATCAAACTCGTCCATGCCGACCAAGGTGCCTCACCTAAGCTAGTCCCATTTCCTTAGGTATGGCCCATATCCCACTAAACCTTTCCTGTCCATGTGCCTGCCCAAATGTCTTTTAAATGCTATTATTGTACGTGCCTCAACGATCTCCTCTGGCAGTTCATTTTCCATAACTACCACCCTTTGTGTGAAGAAATTCTTATTAATTCTTTCCCCTCTCACCTTAGGCCTATGCTCTCAGGTTCTTAATTCCACTATCCTGGGTAAAAAACTGTACATTCACCATATCCATTCCCTATGACTGATGAAAGCCAATACACTAAAACTCCTCTTTAATACCCAAACCACCCGTGATGCCACTTTCAGGGAACTACACTTTACACTAGCACTTTCACTGCTTAGTTTTTAGTTTAGTTTAGAGATACAACGTGGAAACAGGCCCCTCGGCCCACTGAGTGCACAGATGAGCAATCCCCACACATTAACACTAATCTATACACACTAGGGACAAATTACAATTATACCCCGCCAATTATCCAACAAACCTGTATGTCTTTGGGGTGTGGAAGGAAACCGGAGATCCTAGAGAAAACCCACACAGGTCACGGGGAGAACTTACAAACTCTGTACTGACAAGTACGTAGTCAGGATCAAACGTGGGTCTCTGGCGCTGTAAGGCAGCAAATCTACTGCTGCACCACCGCCCGATCCCTCTGCTCTACAACACTCCACAGGCCCCTGCCATTCACTGCGAAGGTTCTACTTTGGTTTGACTTTACAAAATTTAACATCTTGCACTTATCTGCATAAAACTCCATTTGCCTCTCCTCGGCCCACTTGCCCAGCAGATCAAGACCCTGCTGTAATTTTTGATAACCCTCTTTGCAATCTGCGATACCACCTACTTTATTGTCATCTACAAACTTACTAATCAAGCCTTGTACACTCTCATCCAAATCAGTTGTAACCTGAGACAAGCCTCTTCATTGTCCACTATACCACCAATCTTCTCTCAACCTTATTGTTCCAAACGTGCGTTTCAAGGTAGATAAGGAAAGGTACAAGGATTAGAAATTAAGGATCTGAAGTGGGGAAGGATGATATGAATGTCATGAAACAGGACCTGGCAAAAGTTGACTGGGAGCAGGTACATCCATAAACCTACCAGTCATGCCATCCAGATTCTAATTATTAGTACGGCAATATGATCTCTAAAGCAGCTTCTGTGATAATGACACTATTTGCATGCTCTCACAATCAAAGCACTCAGACTGACACACAAATAATTCCATTTACCTTACAGACATTTTTCACCACTTAAGTGCCAGAACATTAACGGTAGGATCTCCCAAGTTAGATTTGCTATAAAACAAAAGTGTTTTCATTAACGGATCTGTGAACTGGCCACACGAGGAAGTGCTGATAGAGCAAATAGTAATTGGCGGTACAGCCCCCATTCACCTACTGCATATAAACCACCACAACACGCACTCACCTGGTAACTCCAGAGATGGGGGTAGAGATGTCAAAGGGAGGGAAAGAGTCAGAGTGGTCTAGGTGGGAGCAGAGTCAAAGTGGCAGCAGGGGTCATGAAATGTTTACATTCCATCTGAGTACACCAATCCAGTCATCTAGGTAGACAGAGCTCGGTTCAGTTTAGTTTATTGTCACATGTATCGAGGTACAGTGAAAAGCAGTGAAAAGTGACCAAAGGCAGCAGATCAAAACACCATCCACATTCCCCTCAGCCCCACACTTTCTGAACTTGGACGTTTCCTCACTTGCTTCCAATCCACTCACCACCCTCCCATTCATCTAGGCTGAATCAATGTAAATGCTGCATTCTCCAAGTTTATAATGTGAAGGTGTTTCTGGGGCTACTTGGATTATGAATCCAAATCAGGTCTTACATTGTTCAATCCATGGTCTATAAAGAATATCAAGACAATAATGAATACTCTCCACATTCCTAGATGCGTGCACTTCCAATGACACTCGGAATGCTTGACTCATGTCTAGATGACCAAGGCGAATAACGCATTTAATGAGCACCCAGTCTATTCACACCCTCCACAGTGATACACCATGGCTGCAGTGTGTCCAGATTAAACTCCATCAGTCGTTTCTCTGCACATATTTTCAACCTATCTATATCCTGCTGAATCATTCGACAAGCCTCCTCACTATCCATAACTGCACCAATTAGGCAGCATCTCTGGAGAAAAGGAATAGATGATATTTCAGGCTGAGTGAGAGTGTCAGTCCAAAGAAGGATTTCGACCCGATACGTCACCTAGACGTTTCTCCGGAGATGCTGCCAGACCAGCTCAGTCTTTGCATATGCATGGGCGCAATCCCTTGTTAGGACAGGACGAGGCACTGGCACCTCAGGCTTGCCCCGGCCACTTGGCCTTAGTCTCAGTGGAAGTGCTGGCTGTCTCGGATTTTTTCCTGACAGCCCAGTCTTGACCACACAATGGTACTGGCAGTCTCAGTTTTGTCCCAGTAACTCAGTCTTCCTCGGACGTGTGACAGGGGAACACAGCCAACAGGCAGCCCTGCGCCTTGCGCCTTGTGCCTTGCGCCTTGCGCCTTGCGCCTTGCGCCTTGCCCCTTGCCCCTTGCCCCTTGCCCCTTGCCCCTTGCCCCTTGCCCCTTGCCCCTTGCCCCTTGCCTTTCCCTTTCCCACACTCTCCTTTTCACTAGAATGCCTAGGTTTATAGGGAACAGGCTGAAAAGGTTCTGGTGACCAAACCAATATAAGCTAATTGCCCCCCGCTGTTACCAATGATGCTGAGAATTGCCTCTCCTGGCCTGTCAGCCAATGAGAGGGACAGGAGCGGCATCTGAAGGAGGGGTCCCTCTCACATTGTGCACATCAACTTTGAATTCAATCTATCAAGTCTCTGTGGATCTCATGTACTTTAGCCTTTACATCAGCCTACCATGAAGGCCTGTGTTGAAAACTTTACTAAAATCCATTTATTCAACACCCATTGCCCTACGTTCAATCATCTTTGTCACCTCCTCAAAAAACTCAACCAATTTTTTAAGATATCATCTCCCCCTCCCAAAGTCATGATGACTATCCCTTAAAAGACTTATTATGGATAGATTAGGATTCTATCCCTAAAAATCTTCTCCACCAATTTTTCTACCACAGCCTCACCATCCTATGAATGACCTGTTTTGTCTCTATTTCCTGCCTCAAATGAAGGAATTGCAATGGGGTACCTGCAGAACTTTGGGATCTTGCATGTGGCTAAAGAGGATACAAAGATCTTTGTCAAGGCCCCAGCAGTCTCCACTCTTGTATTTTCAATGATCTGGGATAGATCCCATTAGGCGCTGGGGAGTTATCCACTATATTATTCTTCTAGAAAACAATACCTGTGCCACAGTGGCCCAAGGGTGATACAGTGACACAGCTGGTAGAGCTGCTGCCTCACAGTGCCCAGGACCAAAGTTTGATCCTGACCTTGGATGCTGCCAGTGACACAACTATACCTCGCGCTCCCGCATCTCGTGCCTCGTTAGCCCAACCGAGGGTTCGAGACCCCCCCGCTAATCCGTATGTCCCTACATGACCCCTCCCCCCAGAACCCTCGAAACCGTACCTCACGGGTGCCGGGACCTCCCTCCTGGAACGCGTACGGAGGGGGGAACCCGATACCGCCAATGTGATGGGAGGCGGTGAGGTCGCCGCCGCCGGAGGCGATGGAGGGGCCACGGAAGTGGAGGGCGTAGGCGACGGAGAGCGCTTGATCGGGAACGGGGGCCCGGGCCCAACCATAGGCGGTGGGGGGCTGAGGGGTGGCAACCAAGGCGCCGCTGGCGGCAGCAGGGGGGCGGCCATAGGTTGAGCCACCGACACCGGGAGGTCCTGGTCCAAATGGGCCGGCTTGAGCCGGGATACGGAAACGAGTTCCTGGCGATTACCCACCTGTAAGGTAAAAGTGACAGCCCCTCTCTTCAGTACCTGAAACGGGCCCTGATAAATCGGCTGAAGAGGGGGGCGGTGGGAATCTTTCCGCAGGAACACTAAATCACAGTCCCGCAAGTCCGATGGGACGTGGACCGCCATGCTTCCGTGCCAGGAGGTCGGAACTGGAGCCAGAGAACCTACCCGTGCCCGGAGGGAACCCAACACCGACGTAACGGGTGGTGGCAAAGCGGGGGCTGGAAGGGAGGATGTCACCTCGTACCCGCAGGGGCGAACCGTAGACGAGCTCGGCCGAGGATGTGCCTAGCTCAGCCTTCGGGGCCTAACGAATGCCGAGGAGGACCCAAGGCAGCTGGTCAGCCCAATCGTGGCCGGTCAGTCGGGCACAGAGGGACGCCTTCAGCTGCCGATGGAAGCGCTCAACCATCCCGTTGGATTGGGGATGGTAGGCGGTGGTCTGCTGTAAACGAAACCCATACAACTGTGCCAGCGCGGCCCAGAGGGAGGAGGTGAACTGGGCTCCCCGATCTGTGGTGATGATAGCCGGGACGCCGAAACGGGCCACCCAATGCAACGCCAGGGCCCGTGCACAGGAGGCCGCCGAGGTGTCCGTCAATAGGAGCGCCTCCGGCCAACGTGTAAACCGATCCACCACCGTCAGCAGATGAGGATAACCCCGGGAATAAGGCAATGGACCCACCAAATCCACGTGGATGTGGAAAAAACGGACTGGGGGAACCTCGAAACTCTGGTATGGGGATGGACATGGCGATGAACTTTGGAGGTTTGGCACGGAATACAGGCACATGCCCAGGCTGCCACCTGCTTCCGCAGGCCGTGCCAGACAAACCGGGCGGCCACCATGGCTGAAGTCGCCCTGATGGACGGATGTGACAGGCCGTGAATGGCCTCAAAAACCTTACGCCGCAAGGCGGCAGGCACCACCGGGCGAGGGCGTGGAAGGGAAACGTCACACCACAACTTGGTACCTGTGGGGCCACACGCCACCTGCTCCAAACGCAGTCCCGAGGCTGTGGAGGCGTACACCGCGGCAGTTCCTTCCAGGCGCTGAGCCTCCGCTAGCTCCTGGAAATCCACCTGTCCACCTACCGTGGCTACGGAGGGAATGGCCGGCCGGGACAGGGCATCAGCAACAGCATTCAGCCTACCCGCAATATGACGGACATCGGTGGTAAACTCCGAAATCAGGGTGAGGTGCCGCTGCTGGCAAGCCGACCACGGATCAGAAACCTTAGCAAAAGCGAATGTCAGAGGTTTGTGATGCGTGTAGGCCACAAAAGAACGGCCTTCCAAAAAATAGCGGAAGTGGCGGACTACTAAATAGAGGGCCAGGAGCTCCCTATCAAACTCACTATATTTGAGCTCGGCTCGCGAGAGCTGCCGGCTGAAAAACGCCAGGGGCTGCCATTGACCTTCGACCTGCTGCTCCAAAACCCCACCCACCGCCACGTCTGAGGCGTCCACCGTCAGCGCCGTGGGGGCGGAGGAGCGCGGGTGCACCAGCATGGTGGCGTTGGCGAGGGCCTGTTTGACCGCGACAAAAGCCGTCTCTGCAGATGCGGACCATACCAACTCGGCGGGGTTACCCGCGAGGCATTGAAAAAGGGGGCGCATGACCCGAGCTGCTGCAGGCACGAACCGGTGGTAAAAGTTCACCATGCCCACGAATTCCTGCAAACCCTTGATGGTAGTAGGGCGTGGAAAAGAGCGGACCGCCTCCACCTTAGCTGACAAAGGAGTGGCTCCGGCCGATGTAACCCGGTGACCCAAAAAATCTACCGCCGACAGGCCGAATTGGCATTTGAACGGATGGAGAATCAGGCCGTGGTCCTGCAGCCTCTGGAATACAGTGCGGAGGTGGACTAAGTGCTCCTGGACCGAACGGCTGGCAATCAAAATGTCATCGAGGTAAATAAACACGAACGGCAAACCTCGACCCACACGGTCCATCACACGCTGGAATGCCTGAGCTGCGTTTTTAAGGCCGAAAGACATGCGCAACCACTCAAACAACCCGAACGGAGTAATGGTAGCCGTCTTTGGAATGTCCGGCGGGTGGACCGGGATCTGATGATATCCCCGCACCAAATCAATCTTAGAAAAAATTGTAGCCCCCTCCAGGCTAGCTGAGAAGTCCTGTATGTGCAAGGGTTTCTTGACAATATCTAGATCCAACCAGGGAAGGGACCATACTGGACCTTGTATTGGGAAATGAGCCTGGCCAGCTGATTGGAGTTTCAATGCATGAGCATATTGGGATCAGCAAACACAACTCCATATATTTGCAGTAAGTTACGGACAAGGATAAGCCTGGACCTTCGGGGAATGTGCTACATTGAGGTGAGGCTAATGACATCAGTATTAGGCACGTGCTGGGGAGAGAGGACGGAAGGCAAGAATAGCAAGGCTCAGGATCCTTGGATGTCAAGAGATGCTGCAAGTTTAGTCAAAAAGAAAAAGGAAGTTTGAGGAAGTTGAAATTGGGCCCTTTGAGAAATGTATAGACAATAGGAGGAAAATGAAACTCCCATGGCAAGTAGGATTAAGGAGCATCCCAAGATATTTTATTCATTGTTGACAAATAAGTGGGTAACTAAGGAGGGGATTGGAACAGTCAAAGGTAAATAAGAGAATTTATGCATGGATTCACCGAAAATGGGTGAGTTACTAAATGAGTGCTTTGCAGCTGTATTCACCAAGGAGAGAATAGTGCAATCACAGAGGGGTATATTGATATTCTAGGGCATGTTGATCATTTTGACTGTTTATCATTATTGTCCTATTCTGCTGCAGGCTCTGGTGCCTGTGGTAAGAGCAGGGAGTGTACCTCTGGCAGTTGCAAGAACTTGTGGTTGGAACATGTCGTATAGGAAGCCTGTGTGACCACAGACCCATCTGATCTCATGAGCCTGCAGCCTGGGGATGTATAAAGCCTGAGCATCCCACTGTGCATTACAGCTACAATAGCCTACAACTGTCTCCGCCGTGACATGGGTCTGCCATTCCTCCTGAGTACTTTGCACCTGCATTCACCAAGGAGAGAATAGTGCGATCAGGGAGGGGTATATTGATATTCTAGGGACATGTGATCAAGAAGGAGGAGGTTTACTCTGCTTTAGTTCAGAGATACAGCATGGAAACAGGCTCGTTGGCTCTCCATGTCCATTCCGACCATTGATCACCCATACACACTAATTCCATGCTATCCTGCTTTCTCATGTACTTCCTACACATCAGGGGCAATTTACGGAAGCCAAATAACCTACAAACCCGCATGTCTTTGGGATGTCGGAACAGGGAGAATGGGCAAACTCAACACTGGCAGCATCCGAGGTCAGGATCAAACTTTGGTCCTGGGCACTGTGAGGCAGCAGCTCTACCAGCTGTGTCACTGTGTCGCCCTTGGGCCACTGTGGCACAGGTATTGTTTTCTAGAAGAATAATATTGTGTCCAAGAAAACTCCCGGAACAGATATATGGGAAAAATGTAAAAGCAACAGAGGAGTTGCAGTGGGTGACTTTAATTTTTCCAATATGGACTTATCTCCCCTTGGTGCCACAAACTTAGATGGGGCAGAATTTTTGTAGGTGCATCTAGGAGGGTTTCTTGACAATATCTAGATCCAACCAGGGAAGGGACCATACTGGACCCTGTATTGGGAAATGAGCCTGGCCAGCTGATTGGAGTTTCAATGCAGGAGCATATTGGGAACAGTAAACACAACTCCATATGTTTTCTGAAAGTTACGGATAAGGATAAATCTGGACCTTGGAGGAGAGTGCTAAGTTGAGAAGATGCCAATGACATCAGTATTAGGCATGAGCTGGGGAGACAGGATGAAAGGCAAGAATGGCAAGGCTCACGAACCTTCGATGACAAGTTTAGTCAAAAAGAAAAAAAGAAGCATATGTAAGGATGAGGAAACTGAAATTGGGCCCTTGAGAAATGTAGACAATAAGAAGAAAACAAAACTTCCATGGCAAGTTGGATTAAGGAGAATCCCAAGATATTTTATTCATTGTTGACAAATAAGTGGGTAACTAAGGAGGGGATTGGAACAGTCAAAGGTAAATAAGAGAATTTATGCATGGATTCACCGAAAATGGGTGAGTTACTAAATGAGTACTTTGCACCTGTATTCACCAAGGAGAGAATAGTGCAATCACGGAGGTGTATATTGATATTCTAGGGCATGTTGATCATTTTGACTGTTTATCATTATTGTCCTCTTCTGCTGCAGGCTCTGGTGCCTGTGGTAAGAGCAGGGAGTGTACCTCTGACAGTTGCAAGAACTTGTGGTTGGAACATGTCGTATAGGAAGCCTATGTGACCACAGCCCCATCTGATCTCATGAGCCTGCAGCCTGGGGATGTATAAAGCCTGAGCATCCCACTGTGCATTACAGCTACAATAGCCTACAACTGTCTCCGCCGTGACAAGGGTCTGACATTCCTCCTGAGTACTTTGCACCTGCATTCACCAAGGAGAGAATAGTGCGATCAGGGAGGGGTATATTGATATTCTAGGGACATGTGATCAAGAAGGAGGAGGTTTACTCTGCTTTAGTTCAGAGATACAGCATGGAAACAGGCTCGTTGGCTCTCCATGTCCATTCCGACCATTGATCACCCATACACACTAATTCCATGCTATCCTGCTTTCTCATGTACTTCCTACACATCAGGGGCAATTTACGGAAGCCAAATAACCTACAAACCCGCATGTCTTTGGGATGTAGGAACAGGGAGAATAGGCAAACTCAACACTGGCAGCATCCAAGGTCAGGATCAAACTTTGGTCCTGGGCACTGTGAGGCAGCAGCTCTACCAGCTGTGTCACTGTATCGCCCTTGGGCCACTGTGGCACAGGTATTGTTTTCTAGAAGAATAATATTGTGTCCAAGAAAACTCCCGGAACAGATATATGGGAAAAATGTAAAAGCAACAGAGGAGTTGCAGTGGGTGACTTTAATTTTTCCAATATGGACTTAACTCCCCTTGGTGCCACAAACTTAGATGGGGCAGAATTTTTGGAGGTGCATCTAGGAGGGTTTCTTGACAATATCAAGATCCAACCAGGGAAGGGACCATACTGGACCCTGTATTGGGAAATGAGCCTGGCCAGCTGATTGGAGTTTCAATGCAGGAGCATATTGGGAACAGTAAACACAACTCCATATGTTTTCTGAAAGTTACGGATAAGGATAAATCTGGACCTTGGAGGGGAGTGCTAAGTTGAGAAGATGCCAATGACATCAGTATTAGGCATGAGCTGGGGAGACAGGATGAAAGGCAAGAATGGCAAGGCTCACGAACCTTCGATGACAAGTTTAGTCAAAAAGAAAAAAAGAAGCATATGTAAGGATGAGGAAACTGAAATTGGGCCCTTGAGAAATGTAGACAATAAGAAGAAAACAAAACTTCCATGGCAAGTTGGATTAAGGAGAATCCCAAGATATTTTATTCATTGTTGACAAATAAGTGGGTAACTAAGGAGGGGATTGGAACAGTCAAAGGTAAATAAGAGAATTTATGCATGGATTCCCCAAAAATGGGTGAGTTACTAAATGAGTACTTTGCACCTGTATTCACCAAGGAGAGAATAGTGCAATCACGGAGGGGTATATTGATATTATAGGGCATGTTGATCATTTTGACTGTTTATCATTATTGTCCTATTCTGCTGCAGGCTCTGGTGCCTGTGGTAAGAGCAGGGAGTGTACCTCTGGCAGTTGCAAGAACTTGTGGTTGGAACATGTCGTATAGGAAGCCTGTGTGACCACAGCCCCATCTGATCTCATGAGCCTGCAGCCTGGGGATGTATAAAGCCTGAGCATCCCACTGTGCATTATAGCTACAATAGCCTACAACTGTCTCCGCCGTGACATGGGTCTGCCATTCCTCCTGAGTACTTTGCACCTGCATTCACCAAGGAGAGAATAGTGCGATCAGGGAGGGGTATATTGATATTCTCGGGACACGTGATCAAGAAGGAGGAGGTTTACTCTGCTTTAGTTCAGAGATACAGCATGGAAACAGACTCGTTGGCTCTCCATGTCCATTCCGACCATTGATCACCCATACACACTAATTCCATGCTATCCTGCTTTCTCATGTACTTCCTACACATCAGGGGCAATTTACGGAAGCCAAATAACCTACAAACCCGCATGTCTTTGGGATGTAGGAACAGGGAGAATAGGCAAACTCAACACTGGCAGCATCCAAGGTCAGGATCAAACTTTGGTCCTGGGCACTGTGAGGCAGCAGCTCTACCAGCTGTGTCACTGTATCGCCCTTGGGCCACTGTGGCACAGGTATTGTTTTCTAGAAGAATAATATTGTGTCCAAGAAAACTCCCGGAACAGATATATGGGAAAAATGTAAAAGCAACAGAGGAGTTGCAGTGGGTGACTTTAATTTTTCCAATATGGACTTAACTCCCCTTGGTGCCAC
>NW_027603311.1:0-17160 GCF_053455715.1 Rhinoraja longicauda
TCGCCGGCAGATGTGGTAATAACAAAGAACAGAGATGACCAATGTCCGGTAATTTTTTGTGATAATCTAGCTGATCAATCGAATGGAGATTGGTAGGATGGGGGAAGTTATAAGCTGTCTCTGTCCCAATTATCTCTAAAAAATAAATGGTTTGGCGAGATGGGAGCACAATTAATATTTGCCATGGTAGTGCTATTAGTTATAGTTGGAGTGCTAACTATAACTTTAAAATTGATGGGAATAATAAGGAAATGGATGGGGATGGAGAAAAGACACCAGCCCCTGGAGGAGGTAAAATGTGTTAAGCAGAAAGAGGAAAATGAGGGACCTCTGCCTGTAATACCAAAGCAACTGACAGCAATATATCCCTGACTCCCAGTGGAGATGGCACCCCCAGTGGAGGATGATTTTGATGATCTGTTGATGATGGCGTGTGTATTACACCAGCACCAACCTCCATATAACCCGGTGTATGTAGAGGAAGAACAGGCTGCTGTCCCGTCAGGTGCAGAGGCTCTGTTTCCACCACTGGCGGCACGGATAGATCAGTTTACCAGTAAAGGAGCCACAGCTCCTCCAGCAAGTCTGGCAGAAGCAGATAGTACCACTGAGAGGGGACCTGATAAACGATCTAGCAGGAGAGATATCAAGAAGAAGGATGAGCAAACAAAGCTCCAGATGATGTATGTTGAGGAAGAGTCTAAGCCCAAGTCACTGATACAGTCAGTATTACAATAGGAGAAGTCCTTGTGTTGAAACCCTGGCCCCCAGGTGAAGCTAGAGCCAGAGTTGCAGAAGCTCCCGATCCTTTAAAAAACCCCATTGCATTTCTTAATTGGTGAAATCAGATGTGCAGCATTTACAACCCCCTCCCGGGGGATGTGCAAATGCTGCTGAAAAGCGCATATGGAACCTCAAGGGCTACCCTGAAAGATGGGTTTGCAGTTCCTCCCGGAGAAAATGGAGATTGGAGAACAAATGATGATCAACAGGCTCAGGAAAATGAGTCCCTCACTCACTGGCTGGCCCATAGAGGAAAGGAGGCTATAATGAGGGGAGCTAGTAAACATAGTGATATAGGGGAGGTGATGAGATGTTTGCAAAACAAAGATGAGACGATCCCAGATTTTATAGCCCGATTTAAGAGTAAGTGGGAAGAACATGCCGGAGTGCCCCTTACTGATAATGGGCCTCTAGCTGTTCAAATCTTTGTAAATTGTTTGCTGCCCCGCCAGGCTCAAGCTTTTAACTTGGTTAATCTAGAATGGCAAAATAAGTCATGGGATAATGTGATAACAGCGGTTGTGAACATGGAGGGGGAGGGGGTGTTTGCCCAAGCAAGAAAACCAAAACCCAAAACATCAGGCCAGTATTACACGGGGAGAGGGGGCTGGGGAAGAGGAGGAAGTTGTAGAGGTCGGGGCCGAGGAAGGCGACAATGGCAAATAAAAGATACAACAGGGGGCAGATGCTGGAGATGTGGCAAGATGGGGCATTGGGCTGGAGATTGCAGATGTTCCCCACAGCAACAGGGAGGGGAGCCAGCCCCTGCCCCCTTCTCATTCAGTAACCCCTTCCTATCCGGTAATCCTAACCCATCAGCATAGGGATGCCACGGAGGTAAGGTGGGACAGGCGGCTGTGATCAGATTGTCTAAACCAATGGAAGAAGAACCCATGGCTGCAGCCAAGATAGGTGGCTGCCATTTAGAGCTTCTGGTCTATACCAGAGCCACTTACTGATATTTTTATCATCCCTAAAACAGTCCCACTCCCGTTACTGGGAAGACAGGGTCTGTGCACACTGGGAGCAGTCTTACATGGTACTGCAGATGGCATGTTTACAACAAGGAGTATTAGTGAAAACACAGAGTCCGTGCAATGCTCCTATTCTGCCAATCCCAAATGTGGGTAGATGTAATGAATGACGTTTATTCCAAGACCTGAGACTCAGTCTGAAGAAGGGTCTCGACCCAAAACGTCACCCATTCTTTCTCACCTGAGATGCTGCCTGACCTGCTGAGTCACTCCAGCATTTTGTGAAATAAAAAGCAACAAAATAGTGATCCCTTTTGCTCCTTTAGTACCTGATACCAACATTATTCTATCATCTATACCGGCGGAAGCCGACACCTTTACAGTAATTGACCTGTGTTCAGCCTTTTTCTCCATACCCCTGCATAAAGACAGCCAGTTCCTGTTTGCCTTTACCTTCAAGGATCAACAATACACCTGGACTAAGCTACAATACAATATATCTTTATTGTCACTGTTCAGGGGTACAACGAGATTGGGAATGCGCCTCCCATCCGATGCAATAAATCAATTAGCTAATCAGTATTAATTTAAGCAACCCAATGAAACAAATTAGAACAGTTTTAAAACAGAATAAAGTGCAAGTAGATCTGTGCCGGATCACTGTGCGATGTGACCATCTGGCTCAGCAGGACCGGTTCATAGCAGCTATGGCCCTGTTCCTGAGTCTGAAAGTGTGGGCGTAGAAGGCCTTGTATCGTCTGCCCGATGGTAGAAGTTCGAACAGACTGTTGCAGGGGTGTGAAGAGTCTTTGTGGATGCTGGTGGCTTTTCTGAGGCATCGTGTATTGTAGATGCCCTCCAAGGCTGGTAGCTGTGTTCCGATAGTCTTCTGAGCTCTATGGACTACCCACTGAAGAGCTTTCCTCTCTGCCTCCGTGCAGCTGAGATACCACACAGGGATGCCATGTGTTAGGATGCTCTCTATGATGCAGCGGTAGAATGTCATCAGCAGCTGTTGAGGTAGACCAGAGTTCTTCAGTGTTCTTAGGTAGAACAGTCTTTGCTGCGCCTTCTTGACCAGCGCAGCAGCGTTATTGGACCATGTGAGGTCCTCCGAAATGTGATTGCCCAGAAACTTGAAGCTGGACACTCTCTCCACACTGTCCCCGTTGATAGAGATCGGGGCATATTCCCCATTGTGTGACCTACGGAAGTTGATTATCAGCTCCTTGGTCTTGGTGGTATTTAGGGACAGGTTGTTATCAGAGCAGAAGTCCGCCAGGTTCTGCACCTCTGCTCTGTACTTTGTTTCATCACCGTTCGTGATCAGCCCGATCACCGTTGTGTCATCTGCAAACTTGACAATGGTGTTGGTGTCGAATGCAGGAACACAGTCGTGTGTGAAGAGGGAGTAGAGCATGGGGCTCAGAACACAGCCCTGTGGTGTGCCGGTACTCAGGGTGATAGTGGAGGACAGGTGCGGGCCCATTCTCACTGCCTGCGGTCGTTCCAGCAGGAAGTCCAGGATCCAGTCACATAACGACGAGCTGAAGCCTAGCTGGTGGAGTTTGGTGATGAGCTTGGTGGGGATGACCGTGTTGAAGGCAGAACCATAGACAATGAATAGTATCCTCACGTCCAGGTGAGTCAGGACAATGTGAAGAGCCAGGGGTATACTGAAAGTCCGGCCGTATATGCAGCAGCAGTGAGAAATGATCTTGAGGAATGTCAATTATCAGAGAGGTCTACTTTGATCCAGTATGTCGATGACCTTTTGGTAGCCTCAGTGACAGGTCCTGATTGTAAAGAAGACTCAATTAAATTGCTGCAACATTTGGCAGAAAGAGGGCATAAAGTATCCCTGGTAAAATGACAGTTCTGCCAGCCTAGTGTACAGTATCTGGGATTCCAGCTGTAGGAAGGCAGAAGGAGACTCGGAGAAGATAGAATAAAGGCAATCGAGAGCGTCCCGGTTCCGAAGACAAAGAAGGACATTCTCTCCTTCCTCGGCATGGTGGGTTACTGCAGACAATGGATCCATGACTAGAGGGAACTAGATGTAGCATTGCGTTCAGCCACCTCGCAGACTGGGCCCTCCAGAGTAGTATGGATTGCAGAAAGAGACCAGGCATTTAGAAATCTAAAGAATGCTCTGGTCACTGCTCCGGCCCTGGGATTGCCAAATTATAAAAATCCCTTTCAACTTTATGTAAATGAATCAAAGGGGTTTGCAACCGGGGTCCTGGCTCAAGAACATGGAGGGGTAAAAAGACCTTGCCTACTTGTCGTTATTTTGGCCTACTTGGCCCACTACACCAGTAGCCTATTATTCCGTGGCTTTACCAGCTGCAGTAAATGGCATGCCAGCCTGCTGTAGCACCAACAGCTATGATGATTGAAAAATCAATCCCCATCGTTCTTGATCACCCTTGTGCAGTGACTGTTCCTCATGCCGTGATGTTATTATTGAACTCTGCAGCTACACAGCGTTTCACAGCCACGAGAAGAACAGGATATGAAGTTATCCTTTTATCACATCCGAACTATACTTATCAGCGATCACCTGCTATAAACCCAGCTACCTTTGTACCACTGCCAGAAGAAGAATGTGACCATAATAATAATAATAATAATATATTTATTTTATATAGCGCCTTAACACATGCACAAAGCGCTTTACAAATACAATTAACATAGAAACAAACAGACAAACAGACAAACTATCCTGACGGAAAAGCGGCGAATAATCAACGCCAGCGTCCTCTCACGTCAGGGTCCATGATTATCTATTGCTTGTAGAAGCCACTGCCACTCCCCGGCTGGACTTACAGAGTAATCCGATTGATAATCCGGATCTGGTCCTATTTACTGATGGCTCTTCACATGATGACAGATTATTAGCAGGGTATGCGGTGGTCACACCACACCAAGTGCTGGAGGCATATGCTTTACCATCCGGAACGTCTGCTCAGGCAGCTGAGCTGTATGCCCTGACTCATGCCTGCATATTGGCAAAAGATAAAAGTGCTAATATCTAGACCGATTCTCGTTATGTGTTTGGGGTTGTACATGACTTTGGGCAGTTATGGAAAACTAGAGGATTCATCACATCAACAGGAAAGACTAATAAACATGGTAAACTGGTCTTAAATTTATTGGATGCTATTCAATTGCCATGGCAGGTTGCAGTTATTAAATGCGAAACTCATACATTATTGGATGATGATGTATCAAAGGGAAGCAGATCAGCTGATTATGTAGCCAAACGGATTGACCTCAGGCAAACAAGCGGCTAAAATTAAGTCTGCAGCACAAAGAAAGCTCCCGGCTAGCATTGATGTAACCCAGTTACAGGATGCCCGGAGCCCAGCATCACTCCAGGTAAAAAATTCCTGGAGTAAAGCAGGGTGTTATCAAGATCACATTGTCTGGGTCCACCCTGATAGGTCGGTTAGTTTGCCCCAGGAGCTTATTTTTGCCCCTGTCTCGCCTAGCTCATGGACAGGCTCACATGGGAAAAGGGGGGATAGCACGCGCATTGTCCCAATGGTATGCACCAGGTATATCATTCATAATTGATAAGGTTGCAAAAACATGTCTGGTGTGTCAACAAAATAATAGAGGGAAGACGCCTGCAAAATTTGATCACCTACCACAACCTGAAATGGCTTTTGCGAATTTGCAAATTGATTTTGTACATATGCTTGCAGCCTAGGGTTTTATGTACATTCTGGTCATAGTTGATATGTTTTCCAGATGGGTGGGAGCACACCCCACAAGGAGGGATGATGCAAGGACGATAGTCAATATTTTAATGAAAGAGATTCGGGATACCCATGGGAATAAACCGTGACAGAGGAACTCATTTCACCAGTAAATTAGTTCAGAACTTGTCGAAGGCTCTTGGGTTCCAGTGGAAATGACACAAACCATATCAACCGCGGTCCTCAGGGATGGTAGAAAGAGTAAATGGAGAGATAAAAGCTACTTTGGCCAAAGTATGCCAGCAAAATAGGTTGTAATGGTCAAACGCCATGCACATAGTGATGTATGCCCTGAGAAATCAGAAAAATAGAAACACGGGCCAAACACCTTACGAGATTTTGATGGGGCGACCTATGACAACAGGAACCCGATGCCCGATGACCCCTGAGAAGGTAGCCCTAATTTGGAATGATGAAAAATCCTTAAGATATGCTCAAGCCATGTGTGAAACAGTTGGTAAAATATATGAGAAAGTTAAGCAGGCACAGGTCCTTCCGGCAGAAGGAAATAGGCACCCGTTTAAACCAGGAGATCAAGTTTATGTGCGAACAATAAACAAAGATTCTTTCTCTCCTAGATGGAAAGGACCATATTTTGTGCTGCTAACAACACGAACAGCAGTAAAAGTTAAAGAAAAAAACGATTGGGTACTAGCCACAAGATGTAAACTGCATCACTCAGACGGAACCCACGAAGAGAAGGAAACACAAGAACCACAACATTTTGTAATTATAAAAAAGTAGACATATTCCTTATTAACTATCATTGTAGTATTAAACACTTATGAATATACTAATATTATATGGGATCAGAGATGATAAGAGGGTGAAGTGAGGCATCTAGATCGTTACAAGAAACAGGAGGAAGGTAGAAGTTAGAGAATAGAAACATAGAAACATAGAAAATAGGTGCAGGAGTAGGCCATTCGGCCCTTCGAGCCTGCACCGCCATTCAATATGATCATGGCTGATCATCCAGCTCAGTAGCCTGTACCTGCCTTCTCTCCATACCCCCTGATCCCTTTAGCAAAAAGGGCCACATCTAACTCCCTCTTAAATATAGCCAATGAACTGGCCTCAACTACCTTCTGTGGCAGAGAATTCCACAGACTCACCACTCTCTGTGTGAAGAAATGTTTTCTCATCTCGGTCCTAAAAGACTTCCCCCTTATCCTTAAGCTGTGACCCCTGGTTCTGGACTCCCCCAACATCGGGAACAATCTTCCCGCATCTAGCCTCTCCAACCCCTTAAGAATTTTATATGTTTCTATAAGATCCCCCCTCAGTCTTCTAAATTCCAGCGAGTACAAGCCCAGTCTATCCAGTCTTTCCTCATATGCAAGTCCCGCCATCCCAGGGATTAATCTGGTGAACCTTCTCTGTACTCCCTCTAAGGCAAGAACGTCTTTCCTCAGGTTAGGAGACCAAAACTGCACACAATACTCCAGGTGCGGTCTCACCAAGGCCCTGTACAACTGCAGCAGAACCTCCCTGCTCCTAAACTCAAATCCTCTTGCTATGAATGCCAACATACCATTCGCTTTCTTCACTGCCTGCTGCACCTGCATGCTTGCTTTCAATTACTGGTGCACCATGACACCCAGGTCACGTTGCATCTCCCCTTCTCCCAATCGGTCACCATTCAGGTAATACTCTGCTTTCCTGTTCTTGCCGCGAAAGTGGATAACCTCACATTTATCCACATTATATTGCATCTGCCATGCATTTGCCCACTCGCCTAATCTATCCAAGTCACTCTGCAGCCTCCCAGCATCCCCCTCGCAGCTAACACTGTCACCCAGCTTCGTGTCATCCGCAAACTTAGAGATGTTGCATTCAATTCCCTCTGCCAAATCATTAACATACACTGTAAATAACTGGGGTCCCAGCACTGAGCCTTGCGGTACCCCACTAGTCATTGCCTGCCATTCCGAAAAGGACCCGTTTATTCCTACTCTTTGCTTCCTGTCTGCCAACCAATTTTCTATCCACCTCAAAACTGAACCCTCAATACCATGTGCTTTAAGTTTGTACACCAATCTCCTATGTGGGACCTTGTCGAAGGCCTTCTGAAAGTCCAGATATAACACATCGACTGGTTCTCCCTTATCCACTCTACTAGTTACATCCATGAATGAAATTCAACGGAAACTTTCACACAGAATACAGTGAACTCACAGCTTAAGAAAATCACGCTTCCTTATCTTATTGTTGGGTTTGTGCCCATATCCCTGCTCATGCTGAAGGAGGTATCCCTTTGCAAGCTCAAGGACGGGTTCCAACCAAAATTATAATTGGCATATTCACAAAATGCTGGAGTAACTCAGCAGGTCAGGCAGCATCTCGGGAGAGAAGGAATGGGTGACATTTCGGGTCGAGACCCTTCTTCAGACTGATGTCGGGGGTGGGACAAAGGAAGGATATAGGTGGAGACAGGAAGATAGAGGGAGATCTGGGAAGGAGGAGGGGAAGGGAGGGACAGAGGAGCTATCTGAAGTTGGAGAAGTCGACGTTCATACCACCGGGCCGCAAACTGCCCAGGCGAAATATGAGGTGCTGCTCCTCCAATTTCCGGCGGGCCTCACTATGGCACTGGAGGAGGCCCATGACAGAGAGGTCAGACTGGGAATGGGAGGGGCAGTTGAAGTGCTGGGCCACCGGGAGATCAGTTGCGTTAATGCGGACCGAGCGCAGGTGTTCAGCGAAGCGATCGCCGAGCCTGCGCTTGGTTTCGCCGATATAAATAAGCTGACATCTAGAGCAGCGGATGCAATAGATGAGGTTGGAGGAGGTGCAGGTGAACCTCTGTCTCACCTGGAAAGACTGTTTGGGTCCTTTGATGGAGTTGAGGGGGGAGGTGAAGTGACAGGTGTTGCATCTCGTGCGGTTGCAAGGGAAAGTGCCCGGGGTTGGGGTGGTTTGGGTAGGAAGGGACGAGTGGACCAGGGAGTTGCGGAGGGAACGGTCTCTGCGGAACGCAGAGAGGGGAGGGGATGGGAAGATATGGCCAGTGGTGGGGTCCTGTTGTAGGTGACGGAAATGTTGGTGGATGATATGTTGGATCCGCTGGCTGGTGGGGTGGAAGGTGAGAACGAGGGGGATCCTGTCCTTGATGCGAGTGGGGGGAGGGGGAGCAAGAGCGGAGCTGCGGGATGTAGAAGAGACCCTAGTGAGAGCCTCATCTATAATGGAGGAGGGGAAGCCCCGTTTTCTGAAAAACGAGGACATCTCGGAAGCCCTAGTCTGAAACACCTCATCCCGGGCGCAGATGCGGCGTAGACGGAGGAATTGGGAGTAGGGGATAGACTTTTTGCAGGGGACCGGGTGGGAAGAAGTGTAGTCCAGATAGCTGTGCGAGTCGGTGGGCTTGTAGAAAATGTCCGTCACTAGTTTTTCTCCTGTGATGGAGATGGTGAGGTCCAGAAATGGGAGGGAGATGTCAGAGATAGTCCAGGTATATTTAAGGGCAGGATGGAAATTGGAGGTGAAGTGTATGAAGTCAGTGAGTTCTGCATGGGTGCAAGAGGTAGCACCAATGCAGTCGTCGATGTAGCAGAGGTAGAGTTCGGGGATGGGGCCAGTGTACGTCTGGAACAGGGATTGTTCGACGTACCCGACAAAGAGGCAGGCATAGCTAGGGCCCATGCGAGTGCCCATAGCTACGCCTCTGGTTTGGAGGAAGTGGGAGGAGTCAAAGGAGAAGTTGTTGACTGGGAATGGGAGGGGGAGTTGAAGTGCTGGGCCATCGGCTCCTCTGTCCCTCCCTTCCCCTCCTCCTTCCCAGATCTCCCTCTATCTTCCTGTCTCCACCTATATCCTTCTTTTGTCCCACTCCCGACATCAGTCTGAAGAAGGGTCTCGACCCGAAACGTCACCCATTCCTTCTCTCCCGAGATGCTGCCTGACCTGCTGAGTTACTCCAGCATTTTGTGAATAAATCGATTTGTACCAGCATCTGCAGTTATTTTCTTATATTATAATTGGCATGTTTGCCTCCATTTTTGCAACTGATTAATGAGGGAAAATATTAAAATCCTTTCTTACTATAAATGTTAATCATAAAGATCAACAAGGAGGGAACTGTGGAAGAAAAATTAATATCCTTCCTTATTTAATTTTGATTGGAACTGAACATAACATAACGAAAGGGTGCTTGGATGTGACAATTTTCATTTCTCATTGACCAGGTGCAGAAGAGGTCAGTGGGAATCGGCAAAGTAAGATTCAACGTATTACCTCTTGCCTGGGAATGTATTGAAGGGTGGATGGTAAATGTAAACTGAAATAGTAGAAGTGATAACAATGCTTGTTTTCCTTATCACAAAAAGTATGTTACGACTAATGAAAATAATTGGTACCCATGTAGTTGATAGAATATTTTCGTAGAGTAGTATCTAACAAAAAACAAAAGTTGTTTGCTGCAAAGTATAACTGTCGGCTAATTCTGCTGTGAAGTCAGAGAACTGGTGAGCAGTTTACTGCTGCCATCTCTCCATGATATCACGCAATAAAGTCTCTTGAAGCAAACCTGTGAAGTTACCTCTTTTCATTTTCCTTTTATTTCTCTCTAAATGAATTTCTTCCACAATAAACTAGCATCTGCAGTTCTTTGCTTCTACACCGGAATTGGTGTAAGGTTTTGTTTGATGAACAACATGGATCGCAAGATCCGTTTCTGTCCTGAATGACTTGATCTTTTCTCCCAATACTGGATATGTTTCTTTCGCTCAAACAATTTGTGAAGTGCCCTGTTCAGCAGCTTTCCTGCTAGAAGCAATGCAGGGTGCAGTAATGATCCAGACCAACCTGACATCAAGGAGGTTTTGCAATGGTCCCAGCTACTCCACTCCAGTGTCAGGAAATAGAGGAAGCCGGCCGGGGATCCAGCTGGTATCCACTGTACAGAGCATGGCACAGTGTGCGTACCTGATGGAGTGCTGATAGCAGGAATGTCTTGGCGGAGATGGCCCTCCATGCTGGTCAACACACAGTGTCGTAAATGAGGACCGGCATGTGGAGGACGTAAGCAACAAGAAAAGAACGTGTCCACGATCAAGACAAATGTCTGAATGGTAACAGTAGACAATAGACAATAGACAAGAGACAAAAGAAAATAGACAATAAGTGCAGGAGGAGGCCATTCGGCCCTTCGAGCCAACACCGCCATTCACTGTGATCATTGCTGATCATCCACAATCAGTACCCCGTTCCTGCCTTCTCCCCATATCCCTTGACTCCGCTATCTTTAAGAGCTTCATCTAACTCTCTCTTGAAATCATCCAGAGAATCGGCCTCCACTGCCTTCTGAGACAGAGAATTCCACAGATTCACAACTCTCAGGGTAAAAAAGTTTTTCCTCATCTCCATTCTAAATGGCCGACCCGTTATTCTTAAACTGTGGACCCTGGTTCTGGACTCGCCCAACATCAGGAACATGTTGAAGGTAGACTCAAAATGCTGGAGTAACTCAGCAGGTCAGGCAGCATCTCTGGAGAGAAGGAATGGGTGACCTTTCGGGTCGAGACCCCTCTTCTGACTGAAGCATCTGCAGTTTTCTTTTCTACACATCAGGAACATGTTTCCTGCCTCTAGCGTATCCAACCCCTTAATAATCTTATATGTTTCAATAAGATCCCCTCTCATCCTTCTAAATTCCAGTGTACACAAGCCCAGTCGCTCCATTCTTTGAAACAAGTAGTCTGATGACATTAGGCATTCCAACTGAGGTTAAATACCAAGGCTATGCAGCAATCGGCCGTAGGAAAATATCTCCTGGAACTGTATTTCCATGAATAGTAATCACATGGTCTGCTAAATACACTGTTTAACTTTGATGTCAGGCACATGTTTGAAGGGTCATGAGCACTTCAGCTGTTGCTGTCTGGTCTGCCACAAAGGAGCCTCGGGACAGAAAGCTTTCATTGCCTTGCTCCTGTTGTTCCAGTCCAACTTCAATTCAGCTGGTTTGCTCCTGCCAAGGATTTCTCCCCAAGTCGCCGACATTGGGCTGTGAGATTAGACAGCACATAAAACACCAGCATAGATTTAAGTTTGGAAAGCAGCATAGTTGTAAAATAAAATTAGGGATTGAATGCAAAATACGAAGTCAGTTTGCTGTGCCTATTTACACAACTGACCAAAAGTTATTTGTAACCTGTATCTTCACACAGAATGTGTGAGAGAAATGTCACCAGACACCTCATGTATTTAGAGTCATAGAGTCATACAGCGTGAAAACAGGCCCATCTTCCCAGCTTGCCCACGCTGACCAACATGTCCCAGCTACACTAGTCCCACCTGCCCACGTTTGGCCCATATCCCTGTCATATCCATGTAGCTGTCTAAATGTTTCTTAAACATTATGATAGTTCCTGCCTCAACTACCTCCTCTGATAGCTCATTCCACACATCTACCACCCTTTGTGTAAAAAGGTCACCTCCCAGGTTCCTATTAAATCTTTCCCCCCTCACCTTGTGCACATTGTTTATGGGAAGGTGAGATTGGTAACCCGATTCATTCCCAATGGTCGTCAGGTAAACGCTGAAGGTCAACACTTCCTGGGAGGTTCTTGTTGCTGTGTTTCTGGTGTTGGACTCCTCGTGGGGTTCAACGGTGGAGAGCCCACATTCTGATATGCTGCCACTCGGTTATGCTGCGGAATTTGGCTGAGCAACTTCAATGCAAGACTGCAGAAGAGATGGGAAAAGAACACAGGAGCAGGATTGGGCCATTGGGCTCCTCAAATCTGCCCTGCAATCCTGGTTGATCTGTCCCAAGTTTCAACTTCCCTTTTGGGCCAGTTCTCTGATCTTTCAAAAATGTATCTTTTTCTTCTTTCAAAACCTCAAGGATCAATCCACCCCAACCCTTCAGGACAGTGAATTCCAGAGAAAGACCCAAGGTGGTGGAGTAACTCAGCGGGTCAGGCAGCATCTCTGGAGAATGTGGATAGGTGGTTCTGAGTGTCGAGACCCTTCTTAGTCTGAAGAAGTGTCCCGACCCGAAACACCAGCTATCATGTGCTCCAGAGATGCTGTCTGACCTGCTGAGTTACTCCAGCACTTTGTGTTTTTTTTGTTGTAAACTAGGATCTGTAGTTCCTTGTTTCAACAGAGAATTCCAGAGATTCACCACCCTCTTTAGTTTAGTTTAGTTTAGTTTAGTTTAGTTTAGTTTAGTTTAGTTTAGTTTAGTTTAGTTTAGTTTAGTTTAGTTTAGTTTAGTTTAGTTTAGTTTAGTTTAGTTTAGTTTAGTTTAGTTTAGTTTAGAGATACTGCATGGAAACAGTGCCTTTGGCCCACCGAGTCCGCACCGACCAGCGTTCCCTGCACATTAACACTATCCTACACACACTAGGGATAATTTACATTTATACCAAGCCAATTAACCTACAAACTTGTACGTCTTTGGAGTGTGGGAGGAAACTGTAGATCTCAGAGAAAACCCATGCGGTCACGGGGAGAACATACAAACTCCGTACAAACAGCACCCATAGTCAGGATCAATCGTGGTCTCTGGCGCTAAAAGCGCTGTAAGACAGCAACTCTACCGCTGCATCAACCAGTGAGACAAAAATCCTGCCACTTCAGTTTAAAATGACCAGCCCGCATCTTTTGCCCGTGTCCCCTCATTCGAGACATCCCACTGGTGGAAATAGCTCATGATGGCCCTTCAGGATCTTGTACGTTTCAAACGATCACTCCACATGCTTCTGAAATCCAAAGAATGCCGATGCAATTCTATGTCATAATTTTTGTATTAGTTGAATCCATTTAAACATATTTATATGATTTTGTGGTTAATTTTGTTTTGGTGTTTAATTTACTTTAACTGGATTTTTAAAATTTAATTTTTGTAATTTTTCTGAAGGTTCACACTAGAACAGTTTTGGAATAGTGTGAAGGGGCGGCACGGTAGCGCAGCGGTAGAGTTGCTGCTTTACAGCGAATGCAGCGCCGGAGACTCAGGTTCGATCCTGACTACGGGTGCTGCACTGTAATGAGTTTGTACGTCTGCGTGGGTTTTCTCCGAGATCTTCGGTTTCCTCCCACACTCCAAAGACGTACAGGTATGTAGGTTAATTGGCTGGGTAAATGTAAAAATTGTCCCTAATGGGTGTAGGATAGTGTTAATGTACGGGGATCACTGGGCGGCACGGACTTGGAGGGCCGAAAAGGCCTGTTTCCGGCTGTATATATATGATATGATATGATATGATAACTGGAGGCGAGAAGAGACCAGGAGCATTCAGGGCTGGCAACAAATGACCCCAGATAGTGTGGTTCCCTAGCAGGCCCATTGCTGGCTAGGGATGGTGTGATCTCAAGAGGGATAATGTGGTGAACAGTGGAACTGGTTAAACGACTAGGGTGGAGGAACGGAGGAAGGGGAGGGGAGGGGAGTGTTAGTAGAAGTTACGTAAAATATGTAAATACGTAAAATTTATTAGTGCAGGTGTCCTAGGTTACGGTGAGAAGACAGGAGAATGGGTTTAGGAGGGAGAGATAGATCAACCATGATAGAATGGCGCACTAGACTTGATGGGCAGAATAGCCAATTCTGAGGGCGGCACGGGGAGAGTTGCTGCTTTACAGCGAATGCAGCGCCGGAGACTCAGGTTCGATCCTGTCTACGGGCGCCGTCTGTATGGAGTTTGTACGTTCTCCCCGTGACCTGCGTGGGTTTTCTCCGAGATCTTCGGTTTCCTCCCACACTCCAAAGACGTACAGGTATGTAGGTTAATTGGCTGGGCAAATGTAAAACTTGTCCCTAGTGGGTGTAGGATAGTGTTAATGTGCGGGGATCGCTGGCGGCGCGGACCCGGTGGGCCGAAGGGCCTGTTTCTGCGCTGTATCTCTAAATCTAAATCTAAATCTACTCCTATTCCTTATGACATGTTTCAGATGCTGCCTGACCTACTGAGTTACTCCAGCGCTTTGTGACTATCTATATATCTTTGACAGCTCATATGCCTGAGGATGTGTGGCTCCGCTGAATGTCAAAGCATTTTTGGGAGCAGGGCATGGTGTTTCCAGCAGGATGCACAGCACAGTGCAAGATCATAGCCATTAGGAACCTATTTCAGTGCCGAGTTTTTGCTGGGTGTTTGGGGAAGTAGAGGAGCCATGCGTGCAGATTGTTGCTCATTGTCAGGTTGCCTGGTCCCGTCCCAGGGCTCGTGCATACTTAAGTAGCTTAGTTTAGAGGTACAGCATGGAAACAGGCCCACCGAGACCATGCCAAACATCGATCACCCGTTCTCACTAGTTCAAGAGTTCTATGTTATCCCATTTTCGCATCCACTCCCTACACACGAGGGACAATTTACAGTGGGCCAATTAACCCACAAACCCGCACGTGGGAGGAAACAGGAGCACCTGGAGGAAATCCACGTGGTTACAGGGATAACGTGCAAACTCCACAGAGACAGCATCCGAGGTCAGGATCAAACCGGGTCAGCCATGATCACATTGAATGGCAGTGCTGGCTCAAAGGGCCGAATGGCCTCCTCCTGCACCTATTGTCTATTGTCTATTGTGAAGCAGCAGCTCTTTTGTTGCACCACTATGCCGCCGAAGGAGCACGAAGAAGCAAGAATCTGAAGAATGTGCCGATGTGGTTCAATAAAATCAGGTTGAGGGAGTTCTGTGGAGCACCGAGATTGGCAGATTCCAGTAGAACAAGGCCTATTGTTATGATTGCAGACAGTAGGACTTTAAGCTGCAGTGGAAACTCGGCCCTGAAACTGGTTCCTGACGGCTCTTGCTCTGCACACGGGTTCCTGCTGAAACACACGGTCTCATCCTCAAAACACTTTGACAGCTGGCATCCTTCAAGGCTCATTGCCTGTCAAGATTTTGAATGCCTGAGAATCAGCAAAAGATTGAAGAATTGATGGACTTTTACAGCTCCACGGCCAGTGTCAGCATCACCGGAGCCCTGTGGCTGAACTCTGCGGAGAAGTCAGGAGAGGACCCGGCGGCAGTTGTCCAGGGGGTCGGTGTGGTGGTCGATGAGGGGGTTGGCGGTTGTTGTGGTTGCCAGTCATCGAGGTTAGCAGTCGTTGAGGGCTCTGGCAGTTGGGGACGGGACACGATGTAGCGGAGGGGCACGCTGTCAAGAACAAAGGAGGACCAGCGTGGGGGAACCCAGCGAGGGGGAACCCAGCGAGGGGGAACGCAGCATGGGGGGAACCCAGTAAGGGGGAACCCAGCGTGGAGGGACCCAGCGTGGGGAGACCCAGCGGGAAGAGACCCAGCGTGGGGAGACCCAGCGTGGGGGGACCCAGCGGGGGGGACCCAGCGTGGGGGGACCCAGCGTGGGGGGACCCAGCGAGGGGGGACCCAGCATGGGGGGAGCTGCCATGAGTGGGAGGTAGGAAGAACAAAGGAGGATCCGGAGCGGGATACTTTGTAACTTTGTCGGCGCCCTTTATGTTGTGACTGTTTGCATACCTTGGCTATGCAAAACAAAGAATATCACTGTGACTTGTCACATGTGACAATAAAGTATTAATTCATTCAGAGTTACAAAATAAATGTAGGAAAAAAGTAATTTAGATGCTTCAATTAGATGCAATTGAGATTTGAACGATCAAACACCAAGCCCATAATTAACCCTGTCTTCGTGACTGCTGTCCCTGGTTGCCATTGTTGTCCCAGTGTTGGCCAAATCGCATCGTCCCAGCTGATAACAACCCGTCTTAAAGAAAGGTTGGGGTTAAGGAAATACCTGGATAACTGCCTGCCCGCATCATTGTTGGTCCAACTGAAAACAAAACACTTAATGGATCCTCTACTGAAAGGCCACTTGTAGTGTAGTGTTACCAGGACCTGTCCTTTTCCTCGTCACTGTCCCTCGCAGAATAAGCAGGACCTGAGAATACACAGGCCTTGAAGTTACTGCTGCCTAATCCAAACAGTGCATCAGTCACTGAAAGGAAGCATGCACGTACAGCAGGCAGTGAAAAAAGCCAATGGAATGTTGGCCTTCATAACAAGAGGAGTTGAGTATAGGAGCAAAGAGGTCCTTCTGCAGTTGTACAGGGCCTTAGTGAGACCGCACCTGGAGTACTGTGTGCAGTTTTGGTCTCCAAATTTGAGGAAGGAGATTCTTGCTATTGAGGGCGTGCAGCGTAGGTTTACTAGGTTAATTCCCGGAATGGCGGGACTATCATATGTTGAAAGACTGGAGCGACTAGGCTTGTATACACTGGAATTTAGAAGGATGAGAGGAGATCTTATCGAAACGTATAAGATTATTAAGGGATTGGACACGTTAGAGGCAGGAAACATGTTCCCAATGTTGGGGGAGTCCAGAACAAGGGGCCACAGTTTAAGAATAAGGGGTAGGCCATTTAGAACTGAGATAAGGAAAAACTTTTTCAGTCAGAGAGTTGTGAATCTGTGGAATTCTCTGCCTCAGAAGGCAGTGGAGGCCAATTCTCTGAATGTATTCAAGAGAGAGCTGGATAAAGCTCTTAAGGATAGCGGAGTCAGGGGGTATGGGGAGAAGGCAGGAACGGGGTACTGATTGAGAATGATCAGCCATGATCACATTGAATGGCGGTGCTGGCTCGAAGGGCCGAATGACCTCCTCCTGCACCTATTGTCTATTGTCTATCATGTAACAATGGAGT
>NW_027603312.1:0-17150 GCF_053455715.1 Rhinoraja longicauda
GAGAGAGAGGGATAGGGATGAGAGAGGGCAGAGAGAGAGAGGGGGAGGTGGAGAGAGAGAGAGAGGGATAGGGATGAGAGAGGGCAGAGAGAGGGCAGAGAGAGAGAGGGGGAGGTGGAGAGAGAGATGGCAGTCCAAATTTCGTCCAATTTGCATGACAAATAAAGCTATCTTGATCTATCTTGATCTTGATCAATGATCAGGGACTGTCATTAAAAATGATCAATATATATGACAGGCAATGGTGTTATTTTTCCTGCTTAATTGCATCTTTGAGCAAGGGGGCGATTGGGTGAATGTGAGGGGCTGGGGGTCCCGGAGCGGGGCCGGCGATGGGATCATCCGCCCGGGACTGACAGCTGGAAGATGCGGCGGTGAATGTGAGGAGCCGGAGCCCGGAGCGGAGAGACTGCGGCCGCCCTCTGGGATGCGCTCAGGGCGCGGGTTTATTAATGAGGCCGCAGCGCTGAGGTGAGCGGATATTTCACCGCGCTCTTCACCTGCTCCCTGAACTTGGACTGGGTCGCCGCGTAAATAAATGTGTTGGTGCAGCAGCTGAGATTACTCAGCAAATACCCGACGTAGTGAAAGATATATTGGGAATCATTCTGATCAGTCCCAATCCCTGTGATCTGATAATAGACGAATTCTACAACCGTCGTCAGCCACAGGAGGATGAAGCTGCCGGAGATGGTGAAGAGTAAAACCACAGACCTCCTCCTGCTCTCCATCTCCGGGTCACTGCGCTTCTCCCCCTTGCTCTCACCCCTCAGCCCCTGACGGACCCGACTGGCCACTAAAATGTGCCGGACTGTCAGAGCGTTGAGCAGCAGGATCACAGCGAAAGGGAGGAGCGGAGTTAAAACCGTGTCGATCCAGTCAAATGCCACCCACCCGGGGTCAGTGTAATAACTGTCCACCGGGGCACAGCCCCACGGGACATTGTCGATGATTGTCCGGGGTTCCAGTGTGAAGTAGCGGGGAACGTTTTTCAGACACAGCAGAACGCCGGCTGTTGCGAGAACCGCAGCCGCAGTTTTCCCGGTGCAATATTTAGTTTTCAGCTTCTGGCAACAAATGGCGACAAAGCGATCAAAGGTGAAAGTGACGGTGAACCAGACAGAACAGTCTGTAGCTGCAAACCTCAGTACTTCGTTAACACTGCACACAGGGGTGATGGACAGGAAACACCAATAAAAGTAATGGTATCGGATCCGAGACAAAATGACCTCGGTGATCAGGGTGAGTAGATCGGCCGCTGCCATGGCCACCAGGTAGCGAGTGGTGCAGGTGGAGAGGCCGCACTTTCCCCGGGACAGGATCACAATCGCCACTAAATTCACTGCGGAAAGAGAAGGGGACGGACACTGGGCATTACTGAACATGGTCTCCGGGGCTGAACACCGGCTCCACTTTCAGCTGGAGATCAGGAGTGTTGGAGTCGGTGCGCGGCTGCAGGTTTAACAATGTCAGACCCGGCTCCGACTGTGCCCGACCTGCCTGCTTCAGGGGAGAGGAGATAAGGCGACGGGCGGGGTAAAGGGCGGGGAGGGAACGAGCAGCCGCCCGCTACAATAGGCGGAATGGTCCTGTCTACAGTTAACCCCGCTCACAGTCTCTGATGGGGCCGGTTTCACAGACTTAACCGTGACCGGCCGCGTTTAACCAGGGCTCTGGGAACTCGGCATCTGATGGGGACGAGGAGGGTTCCAGAGGGAAGGCAGGGACAACTTAGGATCCGGCAGCAGAGCGGCTCCGTTAATGGATTCATTCCTCAGTTCGGTAACAACACACGCCGGTAGATCCGCGGCCACTGGTTCAGGAGATCGATCCAATTATTGACCAACAGGCGGGTGGAATCCGACTGTGACAGACTCCACAGTGAGACGTGTCCACAGTAGCGGGTGTTCACTCTGATCAATAACTCAGACACAGTGAACTTCACAATGTAAACCCCTCCCAGTCACACCGTCCCGGAGAGCTGCCTGTCCCGAGCACTGGGACAACTCTGGGCAAGGTCCCACTGAAGGCAAGAACAACATTCTAGTGGGTCCCGGCAGTGGGAGAAAGAGAGAGTTAGTTTCGGCTGCCTGAAAATGAGAAAAATCACAGCGTTAATTCAAAAATATTTCACTGAGTGGATTGATATAATCTACACATTCTTACACAACGATCATCAGTTGGGAATATTGTAACACGATCAGAATCAGGTCAACACCGGTTAACGGACGGAGTTATAAATCTTGAATTGTTCTGTTCACTTACCAGGGACTCCAACGGCAGCAATGATCACGTACAAGATTTTCTCCACAGCGTAGTATTCCCGAAGCTTTTCCCACATGTTCTCTGCCCAGCGACGTGTCCCCGTGAACTGCCGGTAATCTCTCGGAATGAAATGCCGGGGCAGAACATTCCCGGAGATTTTATACCATTTTCCGTCTCCACCGGGACAGTGAAGTTTCAACAGAATTAAAAATAGAGATTTGAAATGATTCGCAAACAGATGACATCAGCCAAGTGAAATCCCTGCTGAGACAGGTCGTGATTTATTCAGGGAATTGATTGAGAAACTCCAAAGACTGGGAATTGTGGCGATACTGGGGGATGGAAATTGGGAGCGGCATTTTTCCAGCAAAGGGGATATTGGTTCAAACTCCATCTGGTCCAACTCTCCGCCTCGTGTTGGTTATCTGATTTTCTTCACTCAGCAAGGCAATCCCAAATTTAAGGGACCGTCTCAATGCTTCTGGTGCCCAGTTTAAAGGTGGACTAGACAGCCTTTGTCCACAGCGTGATGAATTAGTTCAACAGATCACATCAGACTAAAATGGCCCGTCCACTCTGTTTTAACACTCAATGTGATCGCGGCTTAACTGATTGTAACCTCAACCCCACACTCGCGGCGACCCCTAGTGAGCATTTAGTCCTTGCTTGCCTGGAATGGATCTGGCTTTGCCTTGGGACAACAACATTCTCTACCTTCATCACCTCTGAGGAGGAACGACCCAAAGACTCACGACACTCAGTGAACAGAACCATTGCCGTCTCAGAATTGTCTTAAAAGTAGAACACACGGCGAATGATGCAACATCTCTCCCTCCTCTCTTTCTCTCTCTCTCCATCTTTACTGCTATTCTCTCTCTGAACTGTTACTCTCTCCCCTACACTCTCTATTCTCCCTCTCTGTGCCGCCCGCTCTCTGCCAACCTCTCTCCCCTCCCACTCTTACTGCATCTCTCCCTCCTTCTCCCTGTATCTCTCTAATGCTTCCCTCTCCCCCTTTTGCCAACCCACTCGCTCTGAACTCCCCTCTCTCCTCATTTTTCCCACTCTCCCTTTGATCGTTCACTCTCCCTCCACCTCTTCATTCGTCTTCTCCTCTATCTCTCCCTTTTATCTTTGTACGACCTATTTCTCTATCCATTTCCCCACCTCTCCATCACTTACCATCACTTCTCTTTCCAAAGCCTTTCTTGGCAAGTTCAGTTAAAACGGTTAGCCACCATGGGATGTAACAGCTGTCCCTAAACCCCCTCCCTCACGCTCGAGAAGCCCTTCCAGGTGAGACAGATGTTCACCTGCACCTCCTCTAATCTCATCTACTGCATGTGGTGTTCCAGGTATGGCTTCCTTTACATCGGCGTGGTGAAATGGAGACTCGGCGACCGTTTTGTCGAACACTCACCCTCGTTCTGCTAAGGCTTGCCGTATCTCCCCGTTGCAAGCCATTGTAACTCCCCCTCGCACACTGACCTTTCTGTCCTGGAACTCCACCAGCGCCAGAGAGGTTACATTAAAACAGAAAGAACGCCGCTTCATAGTCCGCTTGGGAACCTTGCAACCTAATGGTATGAACATTAGCAAATGCCAGGTAACTAACGTGCAACTTCACGCTTTTCCCTCGCTCTATCTCTTCCTTCACGCGGACTCGCACTTGTTAATCCCCTCCACCTCCATCTTCAACCGATATTCCCTCCTCTCTCTTTATAATTCCAACCTGCTCAATCCTTATCTCGCAACTTTTATCTTTTAACCTCTGGTCTCAACCACCTAACTATTAAAACGGTATTCACCCACTCATCATTCAACTCGCTTTGTCCTGCTGTTCCAGCCTTCTCCAGCTTCCCACCACAATCAGTCTGAAGAAGGGTCTTGAACCGAACTTCACCCATCCATGTCCTTGGCAGGCTTAGCCAGTTCAGCGTGCCCTCTACAACTCTCACCAACTTCGACAGATGCACCATAGAAAGTATTTTATCAAGATGCATCACAGCTTGGTTTGGGAACAGCTCCATACAAGAACGCCAGAAATTGCTGCGAATTGTCCAGACCATCACACAAACCAACCTCCCATATATTGACTCAATTTATAAACCACGCTTCCTCGGCAAGGCCAGCAGCATAATCAAGGACGAGTCGCACCATTGCCACTCCTGCTTCTCCTCTGTCCCATCAGGTAAAATGTACAGAAATGTGAAAATGCACACCTCCAGTTTCAGGGACAGTGTCTTCCCAGCTGTTATCAGGCAACGGAATCATCCCATCACAACCAGAAAGCAGTGCTGAACTACTATCTACCTCTTTGTTGATCCTCGGACTATCCTCGATCGGATTTTGCAGGCTTTACCTCGCACTGGACGTTATCCCCTTATCATGTATCTATACTCTGTAAATGGCTCGACTGTAATGAAGTATTTTGTTTCCACTGACTGGGTAACACGCAACAAAAGCTTTCCACGGTACCTCGGTACACGTGACAATAAACTGCACTGAACTGACATACTCAACTAGATTTCTCCAGAGGTGCAGCCTGACTCGCATTGGATATTGATTGTGTGTGACAGTGTGTGTGCGAGTCCGTGCAAGAGTGTGCTAGCACGTGTATGCGAGTGTGAATGTGTGAGATTGTGCACATGAGTCGGTGTGTGTGCGTATGCGTTATTGTATGCGGTTGCAGGAATTGCAATGATTCAGTGATACCTTATTATCACGTACCCAGGTAGAGTGAAATGCTTAGTTTTGCAGACAACCCGGTAACATCATGTAGCAGACCTCACCTGGGCGGTACAAAAGTGTCGCCACATTTTGACGTCGACAAAGTTACAAACGTTGGCCAGATAGTTGTATCTCCTGACTGCCGCCGCACCGCGGGTCGCCCCTTCGTTCTCGGCGGCCTTCCTCGCTCTCCGACGGTCCGCCTCGCTCTCTGCCCTTCCTGGCGGCTCCCTCCTCGCTCCCGAGGCGCGGTTCTCATCGCCATCCGTGGTGGGCGAGCCGGGCCGACACGGGCCGACTGAGGGGCTTGGCCCCGGTCACCGGGAACACCCCGGCCACGCTGCGCTGCGCTGCTCGCCGCGAACATCCAAGGATACACTCAATCCCAAAATGTCCACGTGTGCATGCGGGTCTGCGTGTGAGAGAGCGGTAGAGTATGTAAGAGTGCCTATATTTGTGTGTGTGTGTCTGTCTGTGCTAGTGCGTGAGTGTGCGTGTGAGTGTGCGAGCATTAGTAAGTGTGGATGCAAGTGCCATTGAATGTATCTTTGTCTCTGAGTGGGAGAGTGTATGTGGGTTTGTGAAGGACAGTGTTTGCGTCTGTGCGTGTGTGTGGCTGTTTGTGAGAATGTGAGAGAATATGTGGGATATGAGTTTGTCAGTGTGTTTGAGCATGTAATTCTTTGATAGTGTGTGTGTGTGTGTGTGTGTGTGTGTGTGTGTGTGTGTGTGCGTGCGTGTGTGGGAGAGTATATGATGGTGTTGTCAGAGAATGTGTTCGTGTGTAAGTGTGTGCGAATGAGTGCGTGTCTCTTCGTGCTAGTGCGTGTGAATATCTGTTAGTGTGAGTGCATGTGTACGTGTGATTGTATGTGAGAATGTGTGAGAGTATATTTGATTGTTTGTGATTGCATTTGAGAGATTGTGTGTGTCTTCGTGCGCGGGTATGTGTGTGTGCGTGTTTGACTGTGTTTGACTGTGTTTGAGGGTGTGAACATGTGTGTTTGTAATGATGTAATGGCATACTGTTGGTTTTAGTGACGACGTGACACGCTGAGGGGCATTACTGATGGAGTGACACACTGTGCAGTGGAACTGATGGAGTGACAGAATGTATGGTAGTAATGGTGGATTAACACACTGTGTGTTGGTACAGATGAATTGACACACGTTGGAGTTGTATTGATGAAGTGACACACTGTGCAGTAGTACTGATGGAGTGACACACTGTGCAGTGTACTGATGGAGTGACACAATGTGGTGGTAGTACTGATGGAGTGACACAATGTGGGCGTAGTACTGATGGAGTGACACAATGTGGGGGTAGTACTGATGGAGTGACACAATGTGGGCGTAGTACTGATGGAGTGACACAATGTGCTGTGTTGTTGTTGTTGTTCGTCCTTCGGGTTCGAAGATGACCATGACTTCACTTTCAGTTGGAGGATTGGCGACTGTGGGTCCTGAAGTGACTGGTGAGGCCAATCCGGGCCCGGAAGGCACGCCCACACGTAGGACACAAGTGGATGGGTGCTGCAGTGGAAGTGGGGGTAGCCCAGGCCTTGCGTGCGGTGCGTTTCCTCTGGGCCTCTTCAGTGCGTTTGTTCTCTGCTGCACGGGCTCCTGTGGTGAGTTTGCTACGCCAGGTTGGACGGTCCAGAGCAAGAGACTCCCAAGTGCTGAGGTTGATGTCCAAGTCTTTGAGGGACACTTTGAGGCAGTCCTTAAACCGTTTCTTCTGTCGTCCTACTGAGCGCTTGCCCTGACACAGTTCCCCATACAGAAGTTGTTTTGGCAGTCGACTCTCGGGCGTTCTGACGACATGGCCTGCCCATCTAACTTGGGCTTTCCGTAGGAGGTTGTGGACGCTGGGGATTCTGGCCCGTTCCAAGACTTCTGTGTCGGGAATTGTGTCCTGCCACCTGATGTGAAGGAGTCTGCGTAGGCAGCTCAAGTGAAAGTGGTTGAGCTGTTTGGCATGTCTTCTGTAGACAGTCCAGGTCTCACTGGCATAGAGAAGAGTGGTGAGTACCACTGCACGGTAGACCTTCAGCTTGGTGGTAAGGCTGAGTCCCCTCCGCTCACAAACACTCCCACGGATTCGCCCAAAGGCAGCGTTGGCCTTGGCCATTCTGTTGTTGACCTCAGCGTCAATGTTCACCACTCGCGAGAGTGTACTGCCCAGATACATAAAGCTGTCGACTGCCTGTAGGTTCTGCCCCTTCGCCGTGATGTGTGGTTCCTGGTAGGGCTTTCCAGGCGCGGGCTGGTACATAACTTCAGACTTTTTTGGTGCTATTGGAGAAACCAAAGTCGTCGCAGGCCTGTGAGAAGCAGTCCATTTAAAGCTGCATTTTCTGCTCTGTGCTGGCGTTGAGGGCGCAGTCATCAGCAAACAAGAAATCTCTGATGATGGTCTCCTTCACCTTTGTAACAGCTTGCAGGCACCTGAGGTTGAACAGCCTGCTGTCAGTTCCTGTACCTGATGTGTATTCCATCCTGGCAGTCACGGAAGGCATCGGTCAGCATGGCAGAGAAGACCATGATGAAGAGTGTAGGGGCAAGAACAAAACCTTGCTTCATGCCTGTTGTCACTGGAAAGGCTTCCCATTCGTCTCCATCATCTCGCACTTTCACCATCATGCCGTCATGGAACTGCCGGACAATCGTGATGAACTTGCTGGGACGGCCAAACTTCTGCATTATCCACAAGCCATCTCTGCTGACAGTGTCGAAGGCCTTTGTCAGATCGACGAAGATCACGAACAGGTCGCTGTGCTGCTCTTGGCATTTTTCCTGGAGTTGGCGTGCAGCAAATATCATGTCGACAGTTCCACGCCCAGCACGGAAACCACACTGGCTTTCTGGAAGGAGACCCTGCTCAAGGTGTTGAATGAGACGGTTGAGCAGGATACGAGCCAAGATCTTCTCTGCTATGGACGGGAGGGCGATGCCTCAATGATTGTCGCAAGACTGGCGGTTGCCTTTCCTCTTGTAGATGTGGACTATGCTGGCATCTTTCAGCTGTTGTGGGACCTTCCCTTCATTCCACATGGACTGGATGAGTTCAGTCAGCTTCTGCATCATGACAGGGCCTCCTACTTTGAACACTTCAGCACTACACTGTAGTACTGATGGAGTAACACCAGTTGATGCAGTTCTTGTGGATTGACACACTGTGGGTTGGTACAGATGGAGTGACACACTGCAGCAGTACTGATGAAGTGACACACTTTGCAGTAGTTCTGATGGAGTGATACACCATGCGCCTCTACTGATGTAGTAACACACTGCGGGTAATACTGATCGAGTGACACAATGAGTAGTAATGTTGTTATGACGAACTGTGAAGTAGTACTGACGAAGTGACACACAGTGGAATAATACTGTTTTAGTGACAAAGTGTGAGGTAGTTCTGTTGTAATGACATACTGTGGGGAAGAATTGATGGATGAAACACTGTGGGATAGACTAATGGAGTGATACATTGTGAGGTAGTACTGAGGAACTGGCACACTGTGGCGTAGAATTGATGGACTGACACCCTGGGGTCGTACTGATGTAGTTCCACACTGAAATAGTAATGACGGAGTGACAAACTGTGTGGTAGTACTCATGTCATTGCATCAGTACTACCACGCAGTTTGTCACTCCATCACCCCACCCCTTGGGGTAAAACTGATGGAGTGACACGCTGTGGAGCAGTACTGATGGTGACACACTGCGCGGTTGTACTGATGGAGTGACATACTTCGGTGTAGTGCTGATTGAATGACACACTGGGGTGGTATGGACAGAATGGCGCACAGTGGGCGAGTACTGAAGTATTGACACAATGTTCGGTGGTACTGTCTGGTTGCACATTGTGACCTCCACACTGAAGTAGGACTGACGGTGGGGCAATACAGGTGGAGGGTTACACTGTTGGGTAATACTAATTGAATGAGTCCGTGTGGTTGTACATAATGGAATAACAAGCTTAAGGCATTACTGATGGAGTGCATCACTGTGGTGTAGTACTGATGGAATAACATGTTGTAGGGTAGTACTGATGGAGTAACACGCTCCAGTTTTGTACTGATGGAGTGTAACACTGTGGAGTAGTACTGGTGTAATGACGTACTTTGGAGGTGTATTGATGGAATGACACACTGTGGGGTAGCACGGATGTAATAGCACATTCTGTTGGAATGACGCAGTAATACTGATGGACTGACACGCTCTGCGGTAGTACTGTTGCGATGAAAAACTGTGGTGAAATAGTGATGGAATTACACACAATGGAGTCGCTGCGATGGGTTAGCACACTGTGGGGTAATGCGGATGGAATGGCAGATTTGAGCAAGTCCTGATGGTGTCAAACACTTTGGGGAGTACTGATGGAAGAAGATACTGCGGGGAGCATTGATGGAGTGACACGTTCTAGGGTTGCACTGGAGTGACATGATGTGGGGCAGTGCTGATGGAGTGCAACACCATGGAGTTGTATTGATGCAGTGAGACACTGTGTGGTTTCACCGATGGAGTGACACACTGAGCGGTAGTACTATTGTGATGACAAACTGCGGTGTAGTACTAATGCAGTGACACACTGAGCGGCAATACTGATGGAGTGACACAATTTGTGGCAGCACTTATGGGGTGACACACTGGGATAGTCCTGATTGAATGATAAACATCGGGTAGTACTAATGGAGTGAGACATGGTGGAGAAATACTAATAGGGTGAAACTGTGGGGAATTACTGTTGGAGTTACAAAGTGATGTAGGGCTGATGGAGTGACACACTGTGGGGAATACTAATGGAGTGACACTGCGAGGAAGTACTGATGGGTTGACACTGTGGGGTAGTACTGATGGAGTGACACGCTGCGTGGTATACTGATGGAGTGATAATCAATGGTATGTACTGATGGAGTGACACACGGTGGCGTAGTACTGATGCGACGATAACACGAGTGATATTACTGATGGTGCGATGCTCTATGGGGAGGCACTGGTGGAGTGGCACAGTGTACGGTAGTACAGATGGAGTAACAAACTATATTTTATTACTGATGCAGTGGCACACTGTGGGTAGTGCTGGTGGAGTGACACACTTTGAGGTAGTACTGATGGAGTGACACACTATGTGGCAGTACTGACGCAATAGCATATTGTGGAATAGTACTGATTGAGTGACACCCTGCGGTGTAGCACTGTTGGATAGACATATACCAGAGTAATACTGGTGGATTGAAGCACTGTGGGGTAGTACTGATGGAAGGACTCATTGTATAGTACTGATGGAGTGACACACCGTTGGATAGTACTGATAGAGTGACACCCTGTGTGGTAGTACTAATGGAATAATACACAAGGTGCTACTGATGTTGAAAAACACTGTGGGTTTGTATTGATGCAATGGTATATCGTGCGGTAGTACCAATGAAGTGACACGCTCCGGGGTTGTACTGATGGAGTGACATAGTGTGTTCTAGTAATAATCGTCTAACACACTGTATGCTTGTATTGATGGAGTGATGTCCAGTGGGGTAGTATTGATGGAGTGACACAACGTGGGCAGTACAGATGGAGCAATACACTTTGGGGTAGTACTAGTGAAGTGACAAACTGTGGGCAAGAACTGATGGAGTGGAACATTTTGCTGTATTACTGATAGAGTGACACAGTGTGCGGTAGTACTGATGGAGGAAGAAACGATATGGTCGTACTGATGTCGTGCCACACTGTCGGATAGTATTAATGGTGTGAAACTAAATGGGGCAGTACTGATGTAATGACACATTATATTGTAGTTCTGATGGAGTGACACTTTGAGGGGGAGAACTGATCGAATGACGCACTGTGGGATAGTACTGATGGAATGACTATCCATTTGTTAGTACTGATGCAATGGCATGCTATGGGATAGCACCGAATATTTCAGGTCCAGGATCCCGCATTAAGAGAGAGAGAGAGATGCAAATTAGTCCAGTTTGCAGAAAAAAAGCGAAATAATTTGTACAACAAAGGGAATATTTAGCTTAGTTTAGAGATACAACGCGGAAACATGCACTTCGGCCCACAGAGTCCGCACCGACCAACGATCCCCACACATTAACACACACTAAGGTCAATTTGCACTTATACAAAGCCAATTAACCTGCAAACTTGTATGTCTTTGGAATGTACAATACAATACAATGCAACATATATCTTTATTATCATTGTACAGGAGTACAACAAGATTGGGAATGATGCAATGAATTAATTTGCTAAATTTATACAACCTAGTGAAACAAAATTTGAAACAGTTTTAAAACAGTATAAAGTTCAAGTAGGTCTGTGCCGGTTCACTGTGCGATGTGACCATCCGGCTCAGCAGGACAGGTTCATATCAGCTATGGCCCTGGGGATGACGCTGTTCCTGAGTCTGGAGGTGCGGGCGTAGAAGGCCTTGTATCGTCTGCCGATGGTAGAATTTCGAACAGACTATTGCAGGGGTGTGAGGAGTCTTTGTGAATGCTATCCGACAGTGTGCCACGACATCAGTGCTACCATATCGTTTGTTCCTCCGTCAGTACTACGTTGTGATGCAGTAATAATGGAATAACCGACGATGTGGTAGTACTGATGGAGTGACACGCTGTGCGATAATACTTAGGGATTAGCATCCTGTGGGGTAGTAGTGAAGGACTGGTATATTTTGGGGTAGTACTGATATAGTGACACATTCGATGGTATTATTGAAGGGGTGAAAAACTGTGGGTAGAACTGATGAATTTACATACTGAAGGTGGTACTGATAGAGTGAAACACGGTCGGGAAGAAATGATGGAATGACATACTGTGGGGTTGTACTGATGAGAGTGGCACGATCTTGGGTACGACTAATGGAGTAACATGTAGTACTGATGGAGTGACAGACTGTGAAGTAGTATTGATGGAGTAACCTAACGGAGGGTAGTGTTGAAGTAATGGCACATTCTGGGGTAGTTCTGATCGGGTGACATATTGTGCGGTAGTACTGTTGTCGTGACATAATGTGGGATGGAGTTGATGGAGTGACACTCTGCGGTAGTACTGATGGAGTGACGCACTGTAGGGTAGTACTGGTGTAACGGTATACTGTTGGATAGTACTGATGGAGTGACGCACTGTGGGGTAGTACTGGTGTAACGGTATACTGTGGGATAGTACTGATGGAGTGACGCACTGTGGGGTAGTACTGGTGTAACGGTATACTGTGGGATAGTACTGATGGAGTGACGCACTGTGGGGTAGTACTGGTGTAACGGTATACTGTGGGATAGTACTGATGGAGTGACGCAATGTAGGGTAGTACTGGTGTAACGGTATACTGTGGGATAGTACTGATGTAGTGACGCACTGTGGGGTAGTACTGGTGTAACGGTATACTGTGGGATAGTACTGATGGAGTGACATCGGCGAGACCAAGCGCAAGCTCGACGATCGTTTCGCTGAACAGCTCCACACAGTCGTACCTGATCTCGCGGTTGCTCAGCACTTTAACTCGCCCCCGCTCCCCCATTCCCAATCTGAACTTTCTGTCCTGGGCATCCACCGTTGTCAGAGTGAGGCCCAGCGCAAATTGGAGGAACAGCACCTCATACTTCGCTTGGGCAGCAAACATACCAGCGATATGAACATTGACTTATCTAACTTCAATTAGCCATTGCTTCCCCTCTCTCTCCATCCCTCCTCCTTCCCAGTTCTCCCACCAGTCTCACTGTCTCCAACAAAATTCTATCTTTTTCCTGCCGACCTCTCCGACATCAGTCTAAAGAAGGGTCTCGACCCGAAACGTCACCCATTCTTTCTCTCCATAGGCGCTGCCTGTCTCGATGAGTTACACCAGCATTTTGTGTCTACCTTCGATTTAAACCAGCATGTGCATTTCTTTCCTACACGAAGTACAAGGAACGGCAGGACTTTCGGCTAATAATAGCTGTGCCGAACATGAGACGACCAACCTTACCTGCCTGCTCACAATGCAATGCCCTTCATTACCTGAAAATCTGAACTTGTCTTAAATATCAGTATTGTATCTGCCTCCAACTCCAGCGGAGTGGGTGGTAAGATTTTAGGACCCGTTATACAGGATGATGCGACAGAGTATTTATAAGTGCACGATGAAATAAGCATAAGTTGGCACGGCTTTGTGAAGGGAAGGTCGTGTTTGATAAATTTGCTGGAATTATTTGAAGAAGTAAATAGCAAGACAGCCAACGGAGAGACAGTAGATGTTGTTTACTTTGATTTTCCGAAAGCCTTTGACCAGGTGTCGCACGATGGCTGCTTAGGAAGATGAGAGCCCACGGTGTAAAATGGCAAACACCAGCATGGATAACTGGTTGGCTGGATGGCAGAAGACAAAGAGTGGCAATAAAGGGGGATTTTTTTTCTCGTTGGCTAACAGTAACTAGTGAAGATCTTCAAGGATCGGTGTTTGTCCGCTACTCCACGTTTTATATTATGATTTGGACGAGGGGATTGAAGGCTTTGTGGGCAAGTTTGCCGAGGTTACGAAAAGAAGTGGTAGGGCAGGTAGTTTAGAGAAAGCATGGACTCTGCAGAAGGACTTGGACATGTTGGGGGAATACAGAGCTTTATTTGTCATTCGGTACAGAGGTACCGAACGAAATTACATTGCAGTCACACACGGTAGCGCAGCGGTAGAGTTGCGGCTTTACAGCGAATGCAGCGCCGGAGACTCAGGTTCGATCCTGACTACGGGTGCTGCACTGTAAGGAGTTTGTACGTTCTCCCCGTGACCTGCGTGGGTTTTCTCCGAGATCTTCGGTTTCCTCCCACACTCCAAAGATGTACAGGTATGTAGGTTAATTGGCTGGGTAAATGTAAAAAATTGTCCCTAGTGGGTGTAGGATAGTGTTAATGTGCGGGGATCGCTGGGCGGCACGGACTTGGTGGGCCGAAAAGGCCTGTTTCCGGCTGTATATATATGATATGATATGATATGACATGACCCCAACACAAACATCCATCACAGTGACTCCAAACACCCCCTCACTGTGATGGAGGCAACAAAACTTCCACTCTTCCCCACGCCCACGGACAGACAGCTCGTCCCCGACCGACCCACACAGTCCCAGCAAGGGGATGGAAGTCCCCGCGGCCGAGCCGCACCGGGAGCTGAAAAGTCCCGCGGCCGAGCCGGCGATGGAAGGCCCCGCGGCCGTACCGTGCGCTGCTAAGTCCCGCGGCCGAGCCGCACCGGGCGATGTTAGGTTCCGCGGCCGAGCCGCACCAGCGCTGCCAAGTCCCGCGGCCTAGCCGCACCGGGCGATGTTAGGTCCCGCGGCCGAGCCGCACCAGCGGTGTAAAGTCCAGCGGCCGAGCCGCACCGGGCGATGGAAGGCCCCGCGGGCGATGGAAGGCCCGCGGCCGAGACGCGCCCCGCGCCGTGAGGAAGAGACCTAAAAAGGAAAGGTTTCGCCCACCAACCCCCACCCCACCCCCCCGCACATACACAGCCAAAAAACAAAAACCATCCCAACACCGACACACAACAAAAAAAAGGAAAAAAGACGAACAGACTGCCAGCGAGCCGCAGCCGTTAGAAGTAGAGAAGTGGCAGATGGAATATAGTGTAGCAAAGTGCGGAGTATTTGGTAGTAGGAATAATGGCGTAGACTATTGTCTAAGTGGGAAATAATCCATAAATCGGAAGTGCAAAGGGACTTGGGAGTGCTGGTTAAGGATTCCCAAATTTTCCGTGAGAATGATCAGCCATGATCACATGGAATGGTAGTGCTGGCTCGAAGGGTCGAATGGCCTACTCCTGCACCTATTTTCTATTGTCTATTGTCTAATGGAAGCAAACTCATTGCTTGCATTTATTTCAAGAGGACTTGTATACAGAAACACGGATGTAATGTTGAGGCTATACAAGGCGCTGGGAAGTCCGCATTTGGAATATTGTGAGCAATTCTGGGCACCATATCAGAGGAAAGGTGTGCTAGCTCTGGAGAGGGTCCAGAGGAGGTTTACAAGAATGATCCCAGCAATAAGTTAAACTATGGCGAGCGTACGTCGGCTCCCGGCTTGCACTCGGAGTTTAGAAGTATGAGGGTGGACCTCATTGAAACATACAGATATGTGAATGGTTTAGATCCAGTGGATGTGGAAAGTATGTTTCGACCTGTGGGAGCGTCTCGGACAAGAGATAATTTCCTCAGAATTAATCTACGTTCTCTTTTGAAGATGATCAGAAATTTATTTGGTCAGAAGGTGATGAATTTGTGGAGTTATTTGCCACAACAGGCTGTGTAGGTCACGTCAGTGGATATTTAAAGACGTAGACAGAAAGATTCTTGATTAATACAGGTATCAGAAGTTATGGGGAGAAGGCAGGAGAATGGGGTTTGGAGGGAAAAAGATTGGCGGATAAGAAGATTGGTCGAATGGTCTAATTCTACTCCTATTCCTTATCACCCAATGCCCACCTGCGGTATTGCGTTCGATGCACTTAATGCCCCTTGCTTTCCCCGCACACCTCGTTTAAACTTCACCCCTTTCACCATAAAGGGGTGGCCTTCAATACTTGATATTTCCATCTTGAGAGGAATGTTCTGACTGTTCACCATATCTTTGCCTCTCATAATTTGATATCGATCTATCAGGTTACTGCCCGAACTCCGATGAATCAGTCCAATGTCTGGTCGTTCATACGCTCCAGGCGATGTTCTTGTAAACGTCTTTAACACGATTTCCGAAGCGCCCATATCCTTCGTGTACGAGAGCGAACATAACTGTACACAATGCTGCAAAATCGGCCGAAGTAAAGTTCTCTAAAGTTGAATATTGACATCCGACTCATATTCAATGACTCGGTCAAATATAGCAAGCATTCTACGTGGCTTATTTATTACTCTAAACGTACTACCACGATTTACGTGTTTCGCATTGGGAACTCAAGATCCATCATAAGCAATGCTGATGCTGCGATGCACTTATCTTGTACAGACAGTGAGGGCTGTTGTGCCTCGATGTTGCAGTGTACTGCTGATGTTCATCCAGGGGAGGGCGCTGTGACAGTCTATTGCTACTGTACATGCACTGAGGTGCGCTGTGTGTTGATGTTGCCGTGGCTGCTGATGTTTATCCAGGGGAGGGCGCCATGACAGGATATTCCCACTGTACATGCACTGAGGTGCGCTATGTGGATGTTGCATTGTGCTGCTGATGTTCATTCAGGGGAGGGCGACGTGACAGTCTATTGCCACTGTACATCCACTGGGGTGCGCTGTGTGAGGATGCTGCAGTGCACTGATAAAGAAGAACACTGGGTACAAAAGTCGTAGCAGCAGAAGTAGGGCACCAGGCCCATCGAGTCCACTCCGGCATTCTATCATGGCTCACCTGTAGTTCCCACTCAACTACATTCTCCTGCCGTCTCCCCGTAATGGTCGACACTCTTACGAATCACGACCATGTCCAGCTCCGATTTAAAAAATACCCAGTGACTGTTTCTACACCTGTCTGTGGCAGAATTCCAAAGATTTACCGCCTTCTTACGAAATAAATTCCTCATCATCTAAATTTAAGCGTACGTCCATTTATTCTGAGGCTAGTCAAAAGGTGGTGAATCTGGGGAATGCTGCGACAGACGCCTCTGGAGGCCGCCATTGGGGAATTAACAGGTTTTTAAATTGGGGATGGGCAGGTCTGTGATTAGTAAGAGTTTCAAAGTTGGGGTTGGGTTTGAGTGGGGAAGATAGGGCAGCCATGATCGAATAGCGGATCAGACTCGGTGAGCCTAGTGACTTACTCAAATGACGTATGAACTTATGAACTCATTACTGACTCCGGGATTGGACGGAGTCTATAGACATAGAAAACATAGAAAATGGGTGCGGGAGGATGCCCTTTGGCCCTTCGACCCAGCACCGCCATACACTGTGATCATGGCTGATCATGCACAATCAGTAACCTGTGCCTGCCTTCTCCACAAATCCCTTGATTCCGCCCGCCACTATAGCTCTAACACTGGTCGCTATTCAAGGATTTGACAATTGACACGAACGACGACGTCAACACCTTTACAAATGCCATGACAAAATGTGCGCAGAAATGCGATTCCCGACGCAGTCTCGCCATCTCTCTATCCAGCTAATTGCTATAAGCCACGA
>NW_027603313.1:0-17150 GCF_053455715.1 Rhinoraja longicauda
ATGGCTGATCATCCACAATTAGTAACCCGTGCCTGCCTTCTCCCCATATCCCTTGATTCCACTAGCCCCCAGAGCTCTATCTAACTCTCTCTTAAATCCATCCAGTGATTTGGCCTCCACTGCCCTCTGTGGCAGAGAATTCCACAAATTCACAACTCTCTGGGTGGCAAAGTTCCTTCTCACCTCAGTATTAAATGGCCTCCCCTTTATTCTAAGACCGTGGCCCCTGTTTCAGGACTCGCCCAACATTGGGAACATTTTTCCTGCATCTAGCTTGTCCTTCCGCAAATTAGGAGACCAAAACTGAACACAATACATATAACATATATAACATATAACATATAACAACTACAGCATGGAAACAGGCCTGTCCGGCCCTACCAGTCCACGCCGACCATTCTCCCTGACCTAGTCTCATCTACCTGCACTCAGACCATAACCCTCCAATCCCCTCCTATCCATATACCTATCCAATTTACTCTTAAATAATAAAATCGAGCCAGCCTCCACCACTTCCACCGGAAGCCCATTCCATACAGCCACAACTCTCTGAGTAAAGAAGTTCCCCCTCATGTTACCCCTAAACCTTTGTCCCTCAATTCTGAAGCTATGTCCCCTTGTTGGAATCTTCCCCACTCTCAAAGGGAAAAGCCTACCCACGTCAACTCTGTCCGTCCCTCTCAAAATTTTAAAAACCTCTATCATGTCCCCCCTCAACCTTCTACGCTCCAAAGAATAAAGACCCAACCTATTCAACCTCTCTCTGTAGCCTAAGTGCTGAAACCCAGGCAACATTCTAGTAAATCTCCTCTGTACCCTCTCCATTTTGTCGACATCCTTCCTATAATTTGGCGACCAGAACTGCACACCATACTCCAGATTCGGCCTCACCAATGCCCTGTACAATTTCAACATTACATCCCAACTTCTATACTCGATGCTCTGATTTATAAAGGCAAGCATACCAAACGCCTTCTTCACCACCCTATCCACATGAGATTCCACCTTCAGGGAACAATGCACAGTTATTCCCAGATCCCTCTGTTCCACTGCATTCCTCAATTCCCTACCATTTACCCTGTACGTCCTATTTTGATTTGTCCTACCAAAATGCAGCACCTCACACTTATCAGCATTAAACTCCATCTGCCATCTTTCAGCCCACCCTTCCAAAAGGCCCAAGTCTCTCTGTAGACTTTGAAAATCTACCTCACTATCAACTACTCCACCTATCTTAGTATCATCTGCATATTTACTAATCCAATTTGCCACACCATCATCCAGATCATTAATGTAAATGACAAACAACAGTGGACCCAACACAGATCCTTGGGGCACTCCACTTGACACTGGCCTCCAACCTGACATACAGTTGTCAACCATTACCCTCTGGTATCTCCCATTCAGCCATTGTTGAATCCATCTTGCAACCTCACTATTAATACCCAACGATTTAACCTTCTTAATCAACCTTCCATGTGGAACCTTGTCAAATGCCTTACTGAAGTCCATATAGACAACATCCACAGCCTTGCCCTTATCAATTTCCCTGGTAACCTCTTCAAACAATTCAAGAAGATTAGTCAAACATGACCTTCCAGGCACAAATCCATGTTGACTGTTTCTAATCAGGCCTTGATTATCCAAATAATTATATATATTGTCCCTAAGTATCTTTTCCATTAATTTTCCCACCACAGACGTCAAACTAATAGGTCTATAATTGCTAGGTTTACTTTTAGAACCTTTTTTAAACAAAGGCACAACATGCGCAATGCGCCAATCTTCCGGCACCATCCCTGTTTCTAATGATGTTTGAAATATTTCCGTCATAGCCCCTGCTATTTCTGCACTAACTTCCCTCAATGTCCTAGGGAATATCCTATCAGGACCTGGAGACTTATCCACTTTTATATTCTTCAAAAGTGTCCGTACCTCCTCTTCTTTAATCCTCCTAATTTCCATCACTACTCTACTTGTTTCGCAATACTCCAGATGTGGTCTTACCAGAAGAACCTCTTTACTCCTATACTGAAATCCTCTTGTTATGGCGGCCAGCATTCTTCACTGCCTGCTGTACCTGCACGCCAACTTTCAGTGACTAGTGTACAAGGACACCCAGGTCTCGCTACACCTCCCCCTTACCTAACCTGACACCATTGAGATAATAATCCGCCTCCTTGTTTTTGCCGCCAAAGTGGATAACCTCACATTTATCTACATTATACTGCATCTGCCACGCATCTGCCCACTCACTCAACCTGTCCAGGTCACCCTGCAACCTCCTAACATCCTCTTCACAGTTCACACTGCCTCCCAGCTTTGTGTCATCCGCAAACTCGCTCGTGTTACTTCTAATTCCTTCATCCAAATCATTAATATATATGGTAAACAATTGTGGCCCCAACACCGAGCCTTGCGGCACTCCACTCACCACTGCCTGCCATTCTGAAAAGGACCCGTTTACTCCTACTCTTTGCTTCCTGTCTGCCAACCAATTCTCTATCCACGTCAACACTCTACCCCCAATACCATGTGCTCTAATTTTGCTCACCAATCTCCCGTGTGGGACCTTATCAAAGGCTTTCTGAAAGTCCAGATACACCACATCCACTGGCTCCCCTTCATCCATTTTACTTGTCACATCCTCAAAAAATTACAGAAGATTAGTCAAGCATGATTTCCCTTTCATAAATCCATGCAGACCTGAATTTATCCTTTTACTGCTATCCAAATGCACCGTTATTACCTCTTTAATAATTGATTCCAGCATCTTCCCCACCACCGATGTCAGGCTAACTGGTCTTTAATTCCCCGTTTTCTCTCTCGCTCCTTTCTTGAAAAGTGGGATTACATTAGCTATCCTCCAATCCACAGGAACTGATCCTGAATCTATTGAACATTGGAAAATGATCACTAATGCGTCCACTATTTCTAGAGCCACGTCTCTGAGTTCCCTGGGATGCAGACCATCAGGCCCTGGGGATTTATCAACCTTCAGTCCCATCAGTCTACCCAATACTATTTATTGCCTAATGCAAATTTATTTCATATCCTCTATCCCCCAGATCCTCTGTCCTCTAGTACATCTGGGAGATTGTTTGTGTCTTCCTTAGTGAAGACAGATCCAAAGTACCTGTTCAACTCTTCTGTCATTTCCTTGTTACCCATAATAATTTCACCCGTTTCTGCCTTCAAGGGACCCACATTTGACTTTGCTAATCTTTTTCTCTTAACATATCTAAAGAAGCTTTTACTGTCCTTTATATTCTTGGCTAGCTTCCCCTTGTACTTCATCTTTTCAGCCCGTATTGCCTGATTTGTTACCTTCTGTTGTCATTTGAAAGTTGCCCACTCCTCTGGCTTCCCGTTACTCTTTGCTGTGTTATACATCTTTTCTTTTAGTTTTATTCCATTTCTAACTTCCTTTGTCAGCCACGGTTGCCTCTTACTCCCCTTAGAATCTTTCTTCCTCTTTGGAATGAAATGATCCTGCATCTTCTGGATTATGCCCAGAAATTCCTGCCATTGCTGTTCCACTGTCATTCCTGCTAGGATCCTTTTCCATTTGACCTTGGCCAGTTCCTCTCTCATGCCTTCATAGTCCCCTTTGTTCAACTGCAACACTGACATTTCTGGTTTAACCTTCTCCCTCTCAAATTGCAGATTGAAAGGAATCATATTATGGTCACTACCTTCAAGCGGTTCCTTTACCTCGAGTTCTTTTATTAAATCTGGTTCATTGAACAACATTAAATCCAGAATTGCCTTCTCTCTGGTAGGCTCTAGTGCAAGCTGCTCTAAGAATCCATCTCGGAGGCACTCTACAAACTCTCTTTCTTGGGGTCCAGAACCAACATGATTTTCCCAATCTACCTGCATGTTGAAATCCTCCATAACTATAGTGGTATTACCTTTGTTACATGCCAATGTTAACTCCTGCTGCAACTTACACCCTATATCTGAGCTACTATTTGGAGGTCTGTAGATAACACCCATTAGTGTCTTCTTACCTCTATAATTCCTCAACTCACTCCACAGTGACTCTACCTCATCAGTCCCTATGTCACACCTTGGAAGGGACTACATTCCATCCCTCACCAACAGAGCTACCCCACCTCCTCTGCCCACCTGCCTGTCCTTTCTATAGGATGTATAATCCTGAATATTAAGTTCCCCGGTGCAATCCTCCTGCAGCCACGTCTCTGTAATCCCCACAATGTCATATCTACCAACCTCTAACTGAGCCTCAAGCTCATCTACTTTACTTCTTAAACTTCGCGCATTCATATACAATACGTTTAATTCCTTACCCGTCTCACCCTTCACATCGATCCCTATTACACTTGGCCATACTCTCCTATCCCTTTGTGAGTTTTCTTTCCCGTTAATTCTGGGGTCATTAACTATCCCTTTACTCTCTTTCCCTTTAACTCCATCCTTGACTATCCCATTTGACACCCACCTCCCCCCCTATTTAGTTTAAACCCACCCGTGTAGCAGTGGCAAACCTGCCTGCCAGAATGCTGGTCCCCCGCCTGTTAAGGTACAATCCATCCCTTTTGTACAATTCCCCCTTACCCCAAAACAGATCCCAGTGATCGAAGAATCTAAATCCCTGTCCCCTGCACCCGTTCCTCAGCCACACATTCAGGTCTTGTATCTCCCTGTTCCTGCTCTCACCAGCATGAGGAACTGGAAGCAAACCGGAGATAACCACCCTGGAGGTCCTGCTTTTCAGCATTTTTCCAAGCTCTAAAGTCACGCTGCAGAATATTCATCCCCTTCTTTCCGACATCGTTTGTGCCGACATGCACTACCACCTCCAGCTGTTCACCTTCACCCTTGAGGATTTCCTGCACTCTGTCCGTGACATCCTGGATCCTGGCATCAGGGAGGCAGCACACCATCCTCGAATCCCACCTGTTGCCGCAGAAACCCCTGTCCGTACCTCTCACAATGGAGTCTCCTACTACCACCGCGTTGCCTGACGTCGGCCTCTTTGGTTTTGGCTCAACAGCACGTTTTGCTTCGCAGGCCAGTCTGCCGCCCAGTGTGGCAACGTCTTCTTCCCCGACAGCTTCCAAGTGGGTGAACCTGTTCTCAAGAGGTACAACACCCGGAGACCCTCAACCTTCTACGCTCCAAAGAATAAAGACCCAACCTATTCAACCTCTCTCTGTAGCCTAAGTGCTGAAACCCAGGCAACATTCTAGTAAATCTCCTCTGTACCCTCTCCATTTTGTCGACATCCTTCCTATAATTTGGCGACCAGAACTGCACACCATACTCCAGATTCGGCCTCACCAATGCCCTGTACAATTTCAACATTACATCCCAACTTCTATACTCGATGCTCTGATTTATAAAGGCAAGCATACCAAACGCCTTCTTCACCACCCTATCCACATGAGATTCCACCTTCAGGGAACAATGCACAGTTATTCCCAGATCCCTCTGTTCCACTGCATTCCTCAATTCCCTACCATTTACCCTGTACGTCCTATTTTGATTTGTCCTACCAAAATGCAGCACCTCACACTTATCAGCATTAAACTCCATCTGCCATCTTTCAGCCCACCCTTCCAAAAGGCCCAAGTCTCTCTGTAGACTTTGAAAATCTACCTCACTATCAACTACTCCACCTATCTTAGTATCATCTGCATATTTACTAATCCAATTTGCCACACCATCATCCAGATCATTAATGTAAATGACAAACAACAGTGGACCCAACACAGATCCTTGGGGCACTCCACTAGACACTGGCCTCCAACCTGACATACAGTTGTCAACCATTACCCTCTGGTATCTCCCATTCAGCCATTGTTGAATCCATCTTGCAACCTCACTATTAATACCCAACGATTTAACCTTCTTAATCAACCTTCCATGTGGAACCTTGTCAAATGCCTTACTGAAGTCCATATAGACAACATCCACAGCCTTGCCCTTATCAATTTCCCTGGTAACCTCTTCAAACAATTCAAGAAGATTAGTCAAACATGACCTTCCAGGCACAAATCCATGTTGACTGTTTCTAATCAGGCCTTGATTATCCAAATAATTATATATATTGTCCCTAAGTATCTTTTCCATTAATTTTCCCACCACAGACGTCAAACTAATAGGTCTATAATTGCTAGGTTTACTTTTAGAACCTTTTTTAAACAAAGGCACAACATGCGCAATGCGCCAATCTTCCGGCACCATCCCTGTTTCTAATGATGTTTGAAATATTTCCGTCATAGCCCCTGCTATTTCTGCACTAACTTCCCTCAATGTCCTAGGGAATATCCTATCAGGACCTGGAGACTTATCCACTTTTATATTCTTCAAAAGTGTCCGTACCTCCTCTTCTTTAATCCTCCTAATTTCCATCACTACTCTACTTGTTTCGCAATACTCCAGATGTGGTCTTACCAGAAGAACCTCTTTACTCCTATACTGAAATCCTCTTGTTATGGCGGCCAGCATTCTTCACTGCCTGCTGTACCTGCACGCCAACTTTCAGTGACTAGTGTACAAGGACACCCAGGTCTCGCTACACCTCCCCCTTACCTAACCTGACACCATTGAGATAATAATCCGCCTCCTTGTTTTTGCCGCCAAAGTGGATAACCTCACATTTATCTACATTATACTGCATCTGCCACGCATCTGCCCACTCACTCAACCTGTCCAGGTCACCCTGCAACCTCCTAACATCCTCTTCACAGTTCACACTGCCTCCCAGCTTTGTGTCATCCGCAAACTCGCTCGTGTTACTTCTAATTCCTTCATCCAAATCATTAATATATATGGTAAACAATGTCATATCTACCAACCTCTAACTGAGCCTCAAGCTCATCTACTTTACTTCTTAAACTTCGCGCATTCATATACAATACGTTTAATTCCTTACCCGTCTCACCCTTCACATCGATCCCTATTACACTTGGCCATACTCTCCTATCCCTTTGTGAGTTTTCTTTCCCGTTAATTCTGGGGTCATTAACTATCCCTTTACTCTCTTTCCCTTTAACTCCATCCTTGACTATCCCATTTGACACCCACCTCCCCCCCTATTTAGTTTAAACCCACCCGTGTAGCAGTGGCAAACCTGCCTGCCAGAATGCTGGTCCCCCGCCTGTTAAGGTACAATCCATCCCTTTTGTACAATTCCCCCTTACCCCAAAACAGATCCCAGTGATCTAAGAATCTAAATCCCTGTCCCCTGCACCCGTTCCTCAGCCACACATTCAGGTCTTGTATCTCCCTGTTCCTGCTCTCACCAGCATGAGGAACTGGAAGCAAACCGGAGATAACCACCCTGGAGGTCCTGCTTTTCAGCATTTTTCCAAGCTCTAAAGTCACGCTGCAGAATATTCATCCCCTTCTTTCCGACATCGTTTGTGCCGACATGCACTACCACCTCCAGCTGTTCACCTTCACCCTTGAGGATTTCCTGCACTCTGTCCGTGACATCCTGGATCCTGGCATCAGGGAGGCAGCACACCATCCTCGAATCCCACCTGTTGCCGCAGAAACCCCTGTCCGTACCTCTCACAATGGAGTCTCCTACTACCACCGCGTTGCCTGACGTCGGCCTCTTTGGTTTTGGCTCAACAGCACGTTTTGCTTCGCAGGCCAGTCTGCCGCCCAGTGTGGCAACGTCTTCTTCCCCGACAGCTTCCAAGTGGGTGAACCTGTTCTCAAGAGGTACAACACCCGGAGACCCTCAACCTTCTACGCTCCAAAGAATAAAGACCCAACCTGTTCAACCTCTCTCTGTAGCCTAAGGCAACATTCTAGTAAACCCAGGCAACATTCTAGTAAATCTCCTCTGTACCCTCTCCATTTTGTCGACATCCTTCCTATAATTTGGCGACCAGAACTGCACACCATACTCCAGATTCGGCCTCACCAATGCCCTGTACAATTTCAACATTACATCCCAACTTCTATACTCGATGCTCTGATTTATAAAGGCAAGCATACCAAACGCCTTCTTCACCACCCTATCCACATGAGATTCCACCTTCAGGGAACAATGCACAGTTATTCCCAGATCCCTCTGTTCCACTGCATTCCTCAATTCCCTACCATTTACCCTGTACGTCCTATTTTGATTTGTCCTACCAAAATGCAGCACCTCACACTTATCAGCATTAAACTCCATCTGCCATCTTTCAGCCCACCCTTCCAAAAGGCCCAAGTCTCTCTGTAGACTTTGAAAATCTACCTCACTATCAACTACTCCACCTATCTTAGTATCATCTGCATATTTACTAATCCAATTTGCCACACCATCATCCAGATCATTAATGTAAATGACAAACAACAGTGGACCCAACACAGATCCTTGGGGCACTCCACTAGACACTGGCCTCCAACCTGACATACAATTGTCAACCGTTACCCTCTGGTATCTCCCATTCAGCCATTGTTGAATCCATCTTGCAACCTCACTATTAATACCCAACGATTTAACCTTCTTAATCAACCTTCCATGTGGAACCTTGTCAAATGCCTTACTGAAGTCCATATAGACAACATCCACAGCCTTGCCCTTATCAATTTCCCTGGTAACCTCTTCAAACAATTCAAGAAGATTAGTCAAACATGACCTTCCAGGCACAAATCCATGTTGACTGTTTCTAATCAGGCCTTGATTATCCAAATAATTATATATATTGTCCCTAAGTATCTTTTCCATTAATTTTCCCACCACAGACGTCAAACTAATAGGTCTATAATTGCTAGGTTTACTTTTAGAACCTTTTTTAAACAAAGGCACAACATGCGCAATGCGCCAATCTTCCGGCACCATCCCTGTTTCTAATGATGTTTGAAATATTTCCGTCATAGCCCCTGCTATTTCTGCACTAACTTCCCTCAATGTCCTAGGGAATATCCTATCAGGACCTGGAGACTTATCCACTTTTATATTCTTCAAAAGTGTCCGTACCTCCTCTTCTTTAATCCTCCTAATTTCCATCACTACTCTACTTGTTTCGCAATACTCCAGATGTGGTCTTACCAGAAGAACCTCTTTACTCCTATACTGAAATCCTCTTGTTATGGCGGCCAGCATTCTTCACTGCCTGCTGTACCTGCACGCCAACTTTCAGTGACTAGTGTACAAGGACACCCAGGTCTCGCTACACCTCCCCCTTACCTAACCTGACACCATTGAGATAATAATCCGCCTCCTTGTTTTTGCCGCCAAAGTGGATAACCTCACATTTATCTACATTATACTGCATCTGCCACGCATCTGCCCACTCACTCAACCTGTCCAGGTCACCCTGCAACCTCCTAACATCCTCTTCACAGTTCACACTGCCTCCCAGCTTTGTGTCATCCGCAAACTCGCTCGTGTTACTTCTAATTCCTTCATCCAAATCATTAATATATATGGTAAACAATTGTGGCCCCAACACCGAGCCTTGCGGCACTCCACTCACCACTGCCTGCCATTCTGAAAAGGACCCGTTTACTCCTACTCTTTGCTTCCTGTCTGCCAACCAATTCTCTATCCACGTCAACACTCTACCCCCAATACCATGTGCTCTAATTTTGCTCACCAATCTCCCGTGTGGGACCTTATCAAAGGCTTTCTGAAAGTCCAGATACACCACATCCACTGGCTCCCCTTCATCCATTTTACTTGTCACATCCTCAAAAAATTACAGAAGATTAGTCAAGCATGATTTCCCTTTCATAAATCCATGCAGACCTGAATTTATCCTTTTACTGCTATCCAAATGCACCGTTATTACCTCTTTAATAATTGATTCCAGCATCTTCCCCACCACCGATGTCAGGCTAACTGGTCTTTAATTCCCCGTTTTCTCTCTCGCTCCTTTCTTGAAAAGTGGGATTACATTAGCTATCCTCCAATCCACAGGAACTGATCCTGAATCTATTGAACATTGGAAAATGATCACTAATGCGTCCACTATTTCTAGAGCCACGTCTCTGAGTTCCCTGGGATGCAGACCATCAGGCCCTGGGGATTTATCAACCTTCAGTCCCATCAGTCTACCCAATACTATTTATTGCCTAATGCAAATTTATTTCATATCCTCTATCCCCCAGATCCTCTGTCCTCTAGTACATCTGGGAGATTGTTTGTGTCTTCCTTAGTGAAGACAGATCCAAAGTACCTGTTCAACTCTTCTGTCATTTCCTTGTTACCCATAATAATTTCACCCGTTTCTGCCTTCAAGGGACCCACATTTGACTTTGCTAATCTTTTTCTCTTAACATATCTAAAGAAGCTTTTACTGTCCTTTATATTCTTGGCTAGCTTCCCCTTGTACTTCATCTTTTCAGCCCGTATTGCCTGATTTGTTACCTTCTGTTGTCATTTGAAAGTTGCCCAATCCTCTGGCTTCCCGCTACTCTTTGCTGTGTTATACATCTTTTCTTTTAGTTTTATTCCATTTCTAACTTCCTTTGTCAGCCACGGTTGCCTCTTACTCCCCTTAGAATCTTTCTTCCTCTTTGGAATGAAATGATCCTGCATCTTCTGGATTATGCCCAGAAATTCCTGCCATTGCTGTTCCACTGTCATTCCTGCTAGGGTCCTTTTCCATTTGACCTTGGCCAGTTCCTCTCTCATGCCTTCATAGTCCCCTTTGTTCAACTGCAACACTGACATTTCTGGTTTAACCTTCTCCCTCTCAAATTGCAGATTGAAAGGAATCATATTATGGTCACTACCTTCAAGCGGTTCCTTTACCTCGAGTTCTTTTATTAAATCTGGTTCATTGAACAACATTAAATCCAGAATTGCCTTCTCTCTGGTAGGCTCTAGTGCAAGCTGCTCTAAGAATCCATCTCGGAGGCACTCTACAAACTCTCTTTCTTGGGGTCCAGAACCAACATGATTTTCCCAATCTACCTGCATGTTGAAATCCTCCATAACTATAGTGGTATTACCTTTGTTACATGCCAATGTTAACTCCTGCTGCAACTTACACCCTATATCTGAGCTACTATTTGGAGGTCTGTAGATAACACCCATTAGTGTCTTCTTACCTCTATAATTCCTCAACTCACTCCACATTGACTCTACCTCATCAGTCCCTATGTCACACCTTGGAAGGGACTACATTCCATCCCTCACCAACAGAGCTACCCCACCTCCTCTGCCCACCTGCCTGTCCTTTCTATAGGATGTATAATCCTGAATATTAAGTTCCCCGGTGCAATCCTCCTGCAGCCACGTCTCTGTAATCCCCACAATGTCATATCTACCAACCTCTAACTGAGCCTCAAGCTCATCTACTTTACTTCTTAAACTTCGCGCATTCATATACAATACGTTTAATTCCTTACCCGTCTCACCCTTCACATCGATCCCTATTACACTTGGCCATACTCTCCTATCCCTTTGTGTTTTCTTTCCCGTTAATTCTGGGGTCATTAACTATCCCTTTACTCTCTTTCCCTTTAACTCCATCCTTGACTATCCCATTTGACACCCACCTCCCCCCCTATTTAGTTTAAACCCACCCGTGTAGCAGTGGCAAACCTGCCTGCCAGAATGCTGGTCCCCCGCCTGTTAAGGTACAATCCATCCCTTTTGTACAATTCCCCCTTACCCCAAAACAGATCCCAGTGATCTAAGAATCTAAATCCCTGTCCCCTGCACCCGTTCCTCAGCCACACATTCAGGTCTTGTATCTCCCTGTTCCTGCTCTCACCAGCATGAGGAACTGGAAGCAAACCGGAGATAACCACCCTGGAGGTCCTGCTTTTCAGCATTTTTCCAAGCTCTAAAGTCACGCTGCAGAATATTCATCCCCTTCTTTCCGACATCGTTTGTGCCGACATGCACTACCACCTCCAGCTGTTCACCTTCACCCTTGAGGATTTCCTGCACTCTGTCCGTGACATCCTGGATCCTGGCATCAGGGAGGCAGCACACCATCCTCGAATCCCACCTGTTGCCGCAGAAACCCCTGTCCGTACCTCTCACAATGGAGTCTCCTACTACCACCGCGTTGCCTGACGTCGGCCTCTTTGGTTTTGGCTCAACAGCACGTTTTGCTTCGCAGGCCAGTCTGCCGCCCAGTGTGGCAACGTCTTCTTCCCCGACAGCTTCCAAGTGGGTGAACCTGTTCTCAAGAGGTACAACACCCGGAGACCTTAGCATTTCAAGTTTCCTTCCCTTTCTCACCATCACCCACCTTCTCTCTTCCAGTACCTTTGGTCTAACAATCTCACTGTAAGACTTGTTCAGGAACCACTCCGTTTCTCGGACGAACCCGAGGTCATCCACTTGCTTCTCCAGTTCCCCAACACGGAGCTTCAGGAGCTGTACCTGGATACACTTCTCACACTTGTAGCAGCCAGAGGCACCAACAGCCAGAGGCACCAGCAGCCAGAGGCACCAGCAGCCAGAGGCACCAGCAGCCAGAGGCACCAGCAGCCAGTGTCCCTGACCTCCCACATCCTGCAAGCATCACACTGAATCAGCTCGCTTGGCATTTCCTTCTTGCGTCTCACCCTCTCCAGTGTTTGGTGTGGCGTCCTCCCTCACCCTCCACCCTCACCCTCCACCCTCACCCTCCTCCCTCACCCTCCACTCTCACCCTCCTCCCTCACCCTCCTCCCTCACCCTCCACCCTCACCCTCCACTCTCACCCTCCTCCCTCACCCTCCACCCTCACCCTCCTCCCTCACCCTCCTCCCTCACCCTCCACCCTCACCCTCCACTCTCACCCTCCTCCCTCACCCTCCACCCTCACCCTCCTCCCTCACCCTCCACCCTCCACCCTCACCCTCCTCCCTCACCCTCCACCCTCACCCTCCACTCTCACCCTCCTCCCTCACCCTCCTCCCTCACCATCCACCCTCACCCTCCACCCTCCACCCTCACCCTCCACCCTCACCCTCCACCCTCACCCTCCACCCTCACCCTCCACCCTCCACCCTCACCCTCCACCCTCACCCTCCTCCCTCACCCTCCACCCTCACCCTCCACCCTCACCCTCCACCCTCACCCTCCACCCTCACCCTCCTCCCTCACCCTCCACCCTCACCCTCACCCTCCACCCTCACCCTCACCCTCCACCCTCACCCTCCTCCCTCACCCTCCACCCTCCACCCTCACCCTCCACCCTCACCCTCCTCCCTCACCCTCACCCTCCTCCCTCACCCTCCTCCCTCACCCTCCACCCTCACCCTCCTCCCTCACCCTCCTCCCTCACCCTCCACCCTCCACCCTCACCCTCCTCCCTCACCCTCCACCCTCACCCTCCACCCTCACCCTCCTCCCTCACCCTCCACCCTCACCCTCCACCCTCACCCTCCACCCTCCACCCTCACCCTCCTCCCTCACCCTCCACCCTCACCCTCCTCCCTCACCCTCCACCCTCACCCTCCACCCTCACCCTCCTCCCTCACCCTCATCGCTCACCCTCACCCCTCACCCTCCACCCTCACCCTCCACCCTCACCCTCCACCCTCACCCTCCTCCCTCACCCTCCTCCCTCACCCTCCACCCTCACCCTCCTCCCTCACCCTCCACCCTCACCCTCCTCCCTCACCCTCCTCCCTCACCCTCCACCCTCACCCTCCACCCTCCACCCTCCACCCTCACCCTCACCCTCCACCCTCACCCTCACCCTCCACCCTCACCCTCCTCCCTCACCCTCCACCCTCACCCTCCACCCTCCACCCTCACCCTCACCCTCCTCCCTCACCCTCCACCCTCACCCTCACCCTCCACCCCACCCTCACCCTCCACCCTCACCCTCCTCCCTCACCCTCCACCCTCCACCCTCACCCTCCACCTCCTCCCTCACCCTCCTCCCTCACCCTCCACCCTCACCCTCCTCCCTCACCCTCCTCCCTCACCCTCCACCCTCACCCTCCACCCTCCACCCTCACCCTGCTCCCTCACCCTCCACCCTCACCCTCCACCCTCACCCTCACCCTCCTCCCTCACCCTCCACCCTCACCCTCCACCCTCACCCTCCACCCTCACCCTCCTCCCTCACCCTCCACCCTCACCCTCCTCCCTCACCCTCCACCCTCACCCTCCACCCTCACCCTCCTCCCTCACCCTCCACCCTCACCCTCCACCCTCACCCTCCTCCCTCACCCTCCACCCTCACCCTCCACCCTCACCCTCCTCCCTCACCCTCCACCCTCACCCTCCACCCTCCACCCTCACCCTCCTCCCTCACCTCCACCCTCACCCTCCACCCTCACCCTCCTCCCTCACCCTCCACCCTCACCCTCCACCCTCACCCTCCTCCCTCACCCTCCACCCTCACCCTCCTCCCTCACCCTCCACCCTCACCCTCCTCCCTCACCCTCCACCCTCACCCTCCACCCTCCCCACCCTCACCCTCCACCCTCACCCTCCACCCCTCACCCTCCTCCCTCACCCTCCTCCCTCACCCTCCTCCCTCACCCTCCTCCCTCACCCTCCTCCCTCACCCTCCTCCCTCACCCTCCACTCTCACCCTCCTCCCTCACCCTCCACTCTCACCCTCCTCCCTCACCCTCCTCCCTCACCCTCCTCCCTCACCCTCCACCCTCACCCTCCACTCTCACCCTCCACCCTCACCCTCCTCCCTCACCCTCCACCCTCACCCTCCTCCCTCACCCTCCACCCTCACCCTCCACCCTCACCCTCCACCCTCACCCTCCACTCTCACCCTCCTCCCTCACCCTCCACCCTCACCCTCCACCCTCACCCTCCTCCCTCACCCTCCACCCTCACCCTCCACTCTCACCCTCCTCCCTCACCCTCCACCCTCACCCTCCACCCTCACCCTCCACTCTCACCCTCCTCCCTCACCCTCCACCCTCACCCTCCACTCTCACCCTCCTCCCTCACCCTCCACCCTCACCCTCCACTCTCACCCTCCTCCATCACCCTCCTCCCTCACCCTCCTCCCTCACCCTCCTCCCTCACCCTCCACCCTCACCCTCCACTCTCACCCTCCACCCTCACCCTCCACCCTCCTCCCTCACCCTCCACCCTCCTCCCTCACCCTCCACCCTCACCCTCCTCCCTCACCCTCCACCCTCACCCTCACCCTCCTCCCTCACCCTCCTCCCTCACCCTCACCCTCCACCCTCACCCTCCACCCTCACCCTCCACCCTCACCCTCCACTCTCACCCTCCACCCTGACCCTCCACCCTCCTCCCTCACCCTCCACCCTCCTCCCTCACCCTCCACCCTCACCCTCACCCTCCTCCCTCACCCTCCTCCCTCACCCTCACCCTCCTCCCTCACCCTCCACTCTCACCCTCCTCCCTCACCCTCCTCCCTCACCCTCCACCCTCACCCTCCACCCTCACCCTCCTCCCTCACCCTCCACCCTCCACCCTCACCCTCCACCCTCACCCTCCCTCCCTCACCCTCCACTCTCACCCTCCACCCTCACCCTCCACTCTCACCCTCCTCCCTCACCCTCCACCCTCACCCTCCACCCTCACCCTCCACTCTCACCCTCCTCCCTCACCCTCCTCCCTCACCCTCCACCCTCACCCTCCACCCTCACCCTCCTCCCTCACCCTCCACCCTCCACCCTCACCCTCCACTCTCACCCTCCTCCCTCACCCTCCACTCTCACCCTCCACCCTCACCCTCCACTCTCACCCTCCTCCCTCACCCTCCACCCTCACCCTCCACCCTCACCCTCCACTCTCACCCTCCTCCCTCACCCTCCTCCCTCACCCTCCACCCTCACCCTCCACTCTCACCCTCCTCCCTCACCCTCCACCCTCACCCTCCACTCTCACCCTCCTCCCTCACCCTCCTCCCTCACCCTCACCCTCCACCCTCACCCTCCACCCTCCACCCTCACCCTCCACCCTCACCCTCCTCCCTCACCCTCACCCTCCACCCTCCACCCTCACCCTCCACCCTCACCCTCCACCCTCACCCTCACCCTCCACCCTCACCCTCACCCTCCACCCTCACCCTCCTCCCTCACCCTCCACCCTCCACCCTCACCCTCCACCTCCTCCCTCACCCTCCTCCCTCACCCTACACCCTCACCCTCCTCCCTCACCCTCCTCCCTCACCCTCCACCCTCACCCTCCACCCTCCACCCTCACCCTCCTCCCTCACCCTCCACCCTCACCCTCCACCCTCACCCTCACCCTCCTCCCTCACCCTCCACCCTCACCCTCCACCCTCACCCTCCACCCTCCACCCTCACCCTCCACCCTCACCCTCCTCCCTCACCCTCCACCCTCACCCTCCACCCTCACCCTCCACCCTCACCCTCCACCCTCACCCTCCACCCTCCACCCTCACCCTCCTCCCTCACCCTCCACCCTCACCCTCCACCCTCACCCTCCTCCCTCACCCTCCACCCTCACCCTCCACCCTCCACCCTCCACCCTCCTCCCTCACCCTCCACCCTCACCCTCCACCCTCACCCTCCTCCCTCACCCTCCTCCCTCACCCTCCACCCTCACCCTCCACCCTCACCCTCCTCCCTCACCCTCCACCCTCACCCTCCTCCCTCACCCTCCACCCTCACCCTCCTCCCTCACCCTCCACCCTCACCCTCCACCCTCCTCCCTCACCCTCCTCCCTCACCCTCCTCCCTCACCCTCCTCCCTCACCCTCCTCCCTCACCCTCCACTCTCACCCTCCTCCCTCACCCTCCTCCCTCACCCTCCACTCTCACCCTCCTCCCTCACCCTCCTCCCTCACCCTCCACCCTCACCCTCCACTCTCACCCTCCTCCCTCACCCTCCACCCTCACCTCCTCCCTCACCCTCCACCGTCACCCTCCTCCCTCACCCTCCACCCTCACCCTCCACCCTCACCCTCCACCCTCACCCTCCACTCTCACCCTCCTCCCTCACCCTCCACCCTCACCCTCCACCCTCACCCTCCTCCCTCACCCTCCACCCTCACCCTCCACTCTCACCCTCCTCCCTCACCCTCCACCCTCACCCTCCACCCTCACCCTCCACTCTCACCCTCCTCCCTCACCCTCCACCCTCACCCTCCACTCTCACCCTCCTCCCTCACCCTCCACCCTCACCCTCCACTCTCACCCTCCTCCCTCACCCTCCTCCCTCACCCTCCTCCCTCACCCTCCACCCTCACCCTCCACTCTCACCCTCCACCCTCACCCTCCACCCTCCTCCCTCACCCTCCACCCTCCACCCTCCT
>NW_027603314.1:0-17140 GCF_053455715.1 Rhinoraja longicauda
GAGAGAGAGAGAGAGAGAGAGAGAGAGAGAGAAGAGAGAGAGAGAGAGAGAGAGAGAGAGAGGGAGAAGAGAGAGAGGGGGTGAGAGAGGTAGGAGGATAGGAGGAAGAGAGAGAGAGAGAGAGAGAGAGAGAGAGAGAGAGAGAGAGAGAGAGAGAGAGAGAGAGAGAGAGAGAGAAGAGAGAGAGAGAGAGAGAGAGAGAGAGAGAGAGAGAGAGAGAGAGAGGAGAGAGAGAGAGAGAGGAGAGAGGAGGAGAGGAGAGAGAGAGAGAGAGAGAGAGAAGGAGAGTGTTGTTGTTGTAGAGAGAGAGAGAGAGAGAGAGAGAGAGAGAGAGAGAGAGAGAGAGAGAGAGAGAAAGGAGGGAGAGAGAGAAAGAGCGGGGTAGAGAGAGGGGGAGAGGGAGGGAGAGAGAGAGAGAGAGCCCACCCCCACCCTACGCCTGACCGGTCCCCAGTGTGGAGGGGGGGGGTGAGCATGAGGGGGTAGAAACTGAAATAAACACTTCAATGATCAGGGACTGTCATTAAAAATAATCAATATATATGACAGGCAATGGTGTTATTTTTCCTGCTTCATCTGCATCTTTGAGCAAGGGGGCGATTGGGTGAATGTGACGGGCTGGGGGTCCGGAGCAGGGCCGGCGATGGGATCATCCGCCCGGGGACTGACAGCTGGAAGATGCGGCGGTGAATGTGAGGAGCCGGAGCCCGGAGCGGAGAGACTGCGGCCGCCCTCTGGGATGCGCTCAGGGCGCGGGTTTATTAATGAGCCGCAGCGCTGAGGTGAGCGGATATTTCACCGCGCTCTTCACCTGCTCCCTGAACTTGGACTGGGTCGCCGCGTAAATAAATGTGTTGGTGCAGCAGCTGAGATTCCTCAGCAAATACCCGACGTAGTTAAAGATATATTGGGAATCATTCTGATGATTTCCAATCCCTGTGATCTGATAATAGACGAAGTTTACAACCGCCGTCAGCCACAGGAGGATGAAGCTGCCGGAGATGGTGAAGAGTAAAACCACAGACCTCCTCCTGCTCTCCATCTCCGGGTCACTGCGCTTCTCCCCCTTGCTCTCACCCCTCAGCCCCTGACGGACCCGACTGGCCACTAAAATGTGCCGGACTGTCAGAGCGTTTAGCAGCAGGATCACAGCGAAAGGGAGGAACGGAGTTAAAACTGTGTCGATCCAGTCAAATGCCACCCACCCGGGGTCAGTGTAATAACTGGCCACCATGTAACAGCCCCACGGGACATTGTCGATGATTATCCAGGGTTCCCGTGTGAAGTAGGGGGGAACGTTTTTCAGACACAGCAGAACGCCGGCTGTTGCGAGAACCGCAGCCGCAGTTTTCCCGGTGCAATATTTAGTTTTCAGCTTCTGGCAACAAATGGCGACAAAGCGATCAAAGGTGAAAGTGACGGTGAACCAGACAGAACAGTCTGTAGCTGCAGACCTCAGTACTTCGTTAACACTGCACACAGGGATGATGGATAGGAAACACCAATAAAAGTAATGGTATCGGATATTATACAAAATGACCGCGATGATCAGGGTGAGTAGATCGGCCGCTGCCATGGCCACCAGGTAGCGAGTGGTGCAGGTGGAGAGGCCGCACTTTCCCCGGGACAGGATCACAATCGCCACTAAATTCACTGCGGAAAGAGAAGGGGAGCGGACACTGGGCATTACTGAACACGGTCTCCGGGGCTGAACACCGGCTCCACTTTCAGCTGGAGATCAGGAGTGTTGGAGTCGGTGCGCGCCTGCAGGTTTAACAATGTCAGACCCGGCTCCGACTGTGCCCGACCTGCCTGCTTCAGGGGAGAGGAGATAAGGCGACGGGCGGGGTAAAGGACGGGGACGGAACGAGCAGCCGCCCGCTACAATAGGCGGAATGGTCCTGTCTACAGTTATCCCCGCTCACAGTCTCTGATGGGGCCGGTTTCACAGACTTAACCGTGACCGGCCGCGTTTAACCAGGGCTCTGGGAACTCGGCATCTGATGGGGACGAGAAGGGTTCCAGAGGGAACGCAGGGACAACTTAGGATCCGGCAGCAGAGTGGCTCCGTTAATGGATTCATTCCACACTGAGTTCAGGTCGGTAACAACACACGCCGGTAGATCCGCGGCCACCGGTTCAGGAGATCGGTCCAATTATTGACCAACAGGCGGGTTGAATCCGACTGTAACAGACTCCACAGTGAGACATGTCCACACGAGCGGGTGTTCACTCTGATCAATAACTCAGAAACAGTGAACTTCACAATGTAAACCCCTCCCTGTCACACCGTCCCGGAGAGCTGCCTGTCCCGAGCACTGGGACAACTCTGGGCAAGGTCTCACTGAAGGCAAGAACAACATTCTAGTGGGTCCCGGCAGTGGGAGAAAAAGAGGGTTAGTTTCGGCTGTCTGAAAATGAGAAAAATCACCGCGTTAATTCACTGAGAGGATTGATATACTTCACATATTCTTGTACAACGATCATCATTTGTGAATCATGTAACACGATCAGAATCAGGTCAACACCGGTTAACAGACGGAGTTATAAAACTTGAATTGTTCTGCTCACTTACCAGGGACTCCAACGGCAGCAATGATCACGTACAAGATTTTCTCAACGTTGTCATATTGCAAAAGCTTTTCCCCCATTTGCTCTGCCAAGCGACGTGTCCCCGTGAGCTACCGGTAATCTCTCGGAATGAAATTCTGGGGCAGAACATTCCCGGAGATTTTATACCATTTTCCGTCTCCACCGGGACAGTGAAGTTTCAACAGAGTTTTAAAAAAATAGAGCTTTTCAAATGATTCCCAAACAGATGACATCAGCCAAGAGAAATCCCTGCTGAGACAGGTCGTGATTTATTCAGGGAATTGTTTGAGAAATTCAGAAGACTGGGAATGGTGGCGATACTGAGGGATGGAAATTGGGAGCGGCATTGTTCCAGCAAAGGGAATATTGTTTTCTTCACTCAGCAAGGCAATCCCAAATTCAAGGGACCGTCGCAAGGCTTCTGGTGCCCAGTGTGAAGGTGGACTGGACAGCCTTTGTCCACAGCGTGATGAATTAGTTCAACAGATCACATCAGATTAAAATGGCCCATCCACTCTGTTTTAACACTCAATGTGATCGCGGCTTAACTGATTGTGACTTCAACCCCACACTCCCGGAGACCCCTAGTAAGCATTTAGTCCTTGCTTGCCTGGAACGGATCTGGCTTTGCCTTGGGACAACAACATTCTCTACCTTCATCACCTCTGAGGAGAAACGACCCAAAGACTCACGACACTCAGTGAACAGAACCATTGCCGTCTCAGAATTGTCTTAAAAGTAGAACACACGGCGAATGATGCAACATCTCTCCCTCCTCTCTTTCTCTCTCTTTCCATCTTTACTGCTATTCACTCTCTGAACTGTTACTCTCTCCCCTACACTCTCTATTCTCCCTCTCTGTGCCGCCCGCTCTCTGCCAACCTCTCTCCCCTCCCCCTCCCACTCTTACTGCATCTCTCCCTCCTTCTCCCTGTATCTCTCTAATGCTTCCCTCTCCCCCTTTTGCCAACCCACTCGCTCTGAACTCCCCTCTCTCCTCATTCTCCCACTCTCCCTTTGACCGTTCACTCTCCCTCCACCTCTTCTTTCGTCTTTTCCTCTATCTCTCCCTTTTATCTTTGTACGACCGATTTCTCTATCCATTTCCCCACCTCTCCATCACTTACCATCACTTCTCTTTCCAAAGCCTTTCTTGGCAAGTGCAGTTAAAACGGTTAGCCACCATGGGATGTAACAGCTGTCCCTATACCTCTTCCCTCACGCTCGAGAAGCCCTTCCAGGTGAGACAGATGTTCACCTGCACCTCCTCTAATCTCATCTACTGCATGTGGTGTTCCAGATATGGCCTCCTTTACATCGGCGTGGTGAAATGGAGACTCGGCGACCGTTTTTTGTCGAACACTCACCCTCGTTCTGCTAAGGCTTGCCGTATCTCCCCGTTGCAAGCCATTGTAACTCCCCCTCGCACACTGACCTTTCTGTCCTGGGCCTCCACCAGCGCCAGAGAGGTTACATTAAAACAGAAAGAACGCCGCTTCATAGTCCGCTTGGGAACCTTGCAACCTAATGGTATGAACATTAGCAAATGCCAGGTAACTAACGTGCAACTTCCCGCTTTTCCCTCGCTCTATCTCTTCCTTCACGCGGACTCGCACTTGTTAATCCCCTCCACCTCCATCTTCAACCGATATTCCCTCATCTCTCTTTATATTTCCAACCTGCTCAATCCTTATCTCGCAACTTTAATCTTTTAACCTCTGGTCTCAACCACCTAACTATTAAAACGATATTCACCCACTCATCATTCAACTCGCTTTGTCCTGCTGTTCCAGCCTTCTCCAGCTTCCCACCACAATCAGTCTGAAGAAGGGTCTCGAACCGAACTTCACCCATCCATGTCCTTGGCAGGCTTAGCCAGTTCAGCGTGCCCTCTACAACTCTCACCAACTTCGACAGATGCACCATAGAAAGTATTTTATCAAGATGCATCACAGCTTGGTTTAGGAACAGCTCCATACAAGAACGCCAGAAATTGCTGCGAATTGTCCAGACCATCACACAAAGCAACCTCCCATATATTGACTCAATTTATAAACCACGCTGCCTCGGCAAGGCCAGCAGCATAATCAAGAACGAGTCGTACCCTTGCCAATCATGCTTCTCCTCTGTCCCATCAGGCAAAATGTATAGAAGTGTGAAAATGCACACCTCCAGTTTCAGGGACAGCGTCTTCCCAGCTGTTATCAGGCAACGGAATCATCCCACCACAACCAGAAAGCAGTGCTGAACTACTATCTACCTCTTTGTCGACCCTCGGACTATCCTCGATCGGATTTTGCAGGCTTTACCTCGCACTGGACGTTATCCCCTTATCATGTATCTATACTCTGTAAATGGCTCGACTGTAATGAAGTATTTTGTTTTACCACTGACAGGGCAGCACGCAACAAAGTCTTTTCACGGTACCTCGGTACACGTGACAATAAACTGCACTAAACTGACACACTCAACTAGATTTCTCCATAGGTGTAGCCTGACTCGCATTGGATATTGATTGTGTGTGACAGTGTGAGTGTGCGAGTCCGTGCAAGAGTGTGCTAGCACGTGTATGCGAGTGTGAATGTGTGAGGTTGTGCACATGAGTCGGTGTGTGTGTGTATGCGTTAGTGTATGCGGTTGAAGGAATTGCAATGATTCAGTGATACCTTATTATCACGTACCCAGGTAGAGTGAAATGCTTAGTTTTGCAGACAACCCGGTAACATCATGTAGAAGACCTCACCGAGGCGGTACACAAGAGTCGCCACATTTTGACGCCGACAAAGTTACAAACGTTGGCCGGATAGTTGTATCTCCTGCCTGCCGCCCCACCGCGGGTCGCCCCTTCGTTCTCGGCGGCCTTCCTCGCTCTCCGACGGTCCACCTCGCTCTCTGCGGTTCCTCGCGGCTCCCACCTCGCTCCCGAGGCGCGGTTCTCATCGCCATCCGCGTTGGGCGAGCCGGGCCGACACCGGCCGACTGATGGGCTTGGCCCAGCTCACCGGGAACACTCCCGGCCACACTGCGCTGCGCTGCTCGACGCGAACATCCAAGGATACACTCAATCCCAAAATGTGCGCGTGTGCATGCGGGTAGAGTATGTAAGAGTGCCTATATTTGTGTGTGTGTGTGTGTGTGTGTGTGTGTCTGTGCGAGTGCGTGAGTGTGCGTGCGAGTGTGTGAGCATTAGTAAGTGTGGATGCAAGTGCGATTGAATGTATCTGTGTCTGAGTGGGAGAGTGCATGTGGGTTTGTGAAGGACAGTGTTTGCGTCTGTGCGTGTGTGTGGCTGTTTGTGAGAATGTGAGTGAATATGTGGGATGTGAGTTTGCCAGAGTGTTTGAGCGTGTAATCTTTGATAGTGTGTGTGTGTGTGTGCGCGTGTGGGAGAGTATATGATGGTGTTGTCAGAGAATGTGTTCGTGTGTATGTGTGTGAATAAGTGCGTGTCTCTTCGTGCTAGTGCGTGTGAATATCTGTTAGTGTGATTGCATGTGTACGTGTGATTGTATGTGAGAATGTGTGAGAGTATATTTGATTGTTTGTGATTGCATTTGAGAGATTGTGTGTGTCTTCGTGCGCGGGTATGTGTGTGTGCGTGTTTGACTGTGTTTGAGGGTGTGAACATGTGTGTTTGTAATGATGTAATGGCATACTGTGGGTTTTAGTGACGACGTGACACGGTGTGGGGCATTACTAATGGAGTGACGCACTGTGCAGTGGAACTGATGGAGTGACAAAATGCATGGTAGTAATGGTGGATTATCACACTGGGTTGGTACAGATGGAGTGAAACAGTTTGAAGTTGTATTGATGAAGTGACACACTGCGCAGTAGTACTGATGGAGTGACACAATGTGGGGTAGTACTGATGGAGTGACACAATGTGGGGTAGTACTGATGGAGTGACACAATGCGCTGTAGTACTGATGGAGTGACACCAGTTGATGCAGTACGGGTGGATGAACATACTGTGGGTTGGTACAGATGGAGTGACACAATTTGCAGTAGTACTGATGAAGTGACACACTTTGCAGTTGTTCTGATGGAATGATAATAATAATAATAATAATAATAAAGATTACATTTATATAGCGCTTTTCATATACTCAAAGACGCTTTACAGGGATTTAGAGAACATAGGGAAGTGAATATATAGATAAATAAGTAAACGAACAGAGAAAGGAGACAGAGGGTGGGGTGACCTTCAGTGGTTGAAGGCAGTACTGAATAGGTGAGACTTCAGTGATGTTTTGAATGTGGTGAGTGTGGAGGAGTCTCTGTCGGTTTGAGGTAGTGAGTTCCATAGGGTGGGAGCAGCGATTGAGAAAGCCCTGTCCCCCCAGGATCTGAGATTGGTCCGGATGTGGGGGGATAGGAGATTGGCAGCAGCAGAGCGGAGGGTGCAGGTGGGAGTGTGCCTGTGGAGGAGGTTCGGTCAGGTAGGATGGGGCCAGGTTATTGAGGGCTTTGTAGGTCATGAGGAGGATTTTGTACTGGATTATCTGGTGGATGGGGAGCCAGTGGAGTTTGTAAAGGACGGGGGTGATATGGTCACGGATCGGGGTGTGGGTGAGTGGACGGGCAGCGGAGTTTTGAATGTATTGAAGTTTACTGATGATTTTTGAGGGTGCGCTGGGAGACCATTAATGTTGAGGATGAAGTTTTGGGTGGATTTGGTGAGCGTTTTTGGACCAATGATGATGATTTCAGATTTGTTGCAATTGAGTTTGAGGAAATTTGATTGAAGCCAAGATTTTATTTCAGTGATGTAGTTTGTCAGTGTAGAGTGTGTGGTGGGGGAGATTGACTTGGTGGAGATGAGGAGCTGGATATCATCGGCGAAGCAGTGGAAGTTGAGACCATGACGGCGGATTAATTGACCAAGGGGGAACAGGTAGAGGATGAAGAGGAGGGGGCCAAGGACTGAGCCTTGGGGGACACCGTGGGGCTCTACTGACGTAGTGACACACTGCGGTAATACTCATGGAGTGGCACAATGTGTAGTACTGTTGTTATGACAAACTGCGGAGTAGTACTGACGGAGTGACACACAGTGGAATAGCACTGATTTGGTGACAAATTGTGAGGTCATTGCATCAGTACTACCACGCAGTTTGTCACTCCGTCAGTACTACTTCAGTGTGTAACTACATCCCGTGGGGATAAAACTGATGGAGTGACACGCTGTAGAGCAGTACTGATGGAGTGACACACGGTGCATATTACTGATGGACTGACACACTGCGCAGTTGTACTGACGGAGTGAGATACTTCGGTGTAGTGCTGATTGAATGACACACTGGGGGTAGTGTGGACAGAATGGCGCACAGTGGGCTAGTACTGAAGTATTGACCCAATCTTTGGTGGTACTGTCGGGTTGCACATTGTGGAATGGTAAGCACTGACGGTGGGGCAGTACAGATGGAGAGTTACACTGATGTGTAATACTAATTGAATGAGTCCGTGTGGTTGTACAAAATGGAATAACAAGCTTAAGGCAGTACTGATGGAATGCATCACTGTAGTGTAATACTGATGGAATAACATATTGTAGGGTAGTACTGATGGAGTGACACGCTCCAGTGTTGTACTGATGGAGTGTAACACTGTGGAGTAGTACTGATGTAATGACGTACTGTGGAGGTGTGTTGATGGAATGACACACTGTGGGGTAGGACTGATGTAATAACACATTCTGTTGGAGTGACACAGTAATACTGATGGATTGACATGCTGTGCGGTAGTACTGTTGCGATGACAAACTGTGGTGACATATTGATGGAATTACACACTATGGAGTCGCAGCGATGGGTTAGCACACTGTGGGGTAATGCGGATGGAATGACACATTTGAGATAGTCCTGATGTTGTGAAACACTTTGGGGAGTACTGATGGAAGAACATAGTGCGGGGAGAATTGATGGAGTGACACGTTCTAGGGTTGCACTGGAGTGACATGATGTTGGGCAGTGCTGATGGAGTGCAACACCATGGAGTTGTATTGATGCAGTGAGACACTGTGTGGTTTCACCGACGGAGTGACACACTGAGCGGTAGTACTATTGTGATGACAAACTGTGGTGTAGTACTAATGCAGTGACACACGGTTTGGTAATACTGATGGATTCACACAATTTGTGGCAGCACTTATGGAGTGACCCACTGGGATAGTCCTGATTGAATGATAAACATCGGGTAGTGCTAATGGCGTGAGGCATTGTGGGGAAGTACTAACAGATTGAAACTGTGGAGAATTACAGACGGAGTGACTAGGTGAGGTAGGACTGATGGAGTGACACACTGTGGGGAATACTAATGGAGTGACGCTGCGAGGAAGTACTGATGGGTTGACACTGTGGGGTAGTACTGATGGAGTGACACGGTGCGTGGTATACTGATGGAGTGATAATCAATGGATTGTATCGATGGAGTGACACACGGTGGCGTAGTACTGATGCGACGATAACACGAGTGATATTCCTGATGGTGCGACGATCTGCGGGGAGGCACTGGTGGAGTGGCACAATGTAGGGTGGTACAAATGGAGTAACAAACAATATTTTAGTACTGATGCAGTGGCACACTGTGGGTAGTGCTGGTGGAGTGACACACTTTGAGGTAGTACTGAGGGAGTGACACACTATGTGGCAGTTCTGACGCAATGGCATACTGTGGGATAGTACTAATTGAGTGACACCCTGCGGTGTAGCACTGTTGGAGAGACATATTCCAGGTTAATACTGCTGGATTGAAGCACTGTGGGGTAGTACTGATGGAAGGGCTCATTGTGTAGTACTGATGGAGTGACACACCGTTGGATAGTACTGATAGAGTGACACCCTGTGCGGTAGTACTAATGGAATGATACACAACGTGTTACTGATGTTGGAAAACACTGTGGGTGTGTATTGATGGAATGGTATACAGTGCGGTAGTACCGATGAAGTGACACGCTCTAGGGTTGTACTGATGGAGTGACATAGTGTGTTGTAGTAATGATCGTCTAACACACTGTAGGCTTGTATTGATGGTGTGATAACCAGCGGGGTAGTATTGATGGAGTGACACAATGTGGGCAGTACTGATGGAGCAATACACTTTGGGGTAGTACTAGTGAAGTGACAAACTGTGGGCGGGCAGTGATGGAGCAAAACATTTTGGTGTATTACTGATGGAGTTTCACAGTGTGCGGTAGTACTGATGGAGGAACACACGATATGGTAGTACTGATTTCGTGGCACACTGTCGGATAGTATTAATGGTGTGAAACTAAATGGGGCAGTACTGATGTAATGACATATTATAGGGTAGTTCTGATGGATTGACACACTGAGGGGGAGAACTGATCGAATGACAAACTGTGGGTTAGTACTGATGGAATGGCTATCCATTTAGTAGTATTGATGCAATGGCATTCCATGGGATAGTTCCGAATGAATGACATGTTGTGATGCAGTAATGATGGAGTAACAGACGATATGGTAGTACTGATTGAGTGACACGCTGTGGGATAGTACTTATGGATTAACATCCTGTGGGGTAGTACTGAAGGGCTGGTACATTTTGGGGTAGCACTGATGGAGTGACACATTCGACGGTATTACTGAAGGGGGGGAAAGCTGTGGGTAGTACGGATGAAATTACATAACTAAGGTAGTACTGACGGAGTAAAACACCGTGTGGCAGAAATTATGGAATGAAATACTGTAGGGTTGTACTGATGAGAGTGACACGCTCTTGGGTTCTACTAATTGAGTAACATGCAGTACTGATGGAGTGACAGACTGTGAAGTAGTATTGATGAGTGACCTAACGTAGGGTATTATTGATATAATGGCACATTCTGGGGTAGTACTGATGGAGTGACATCATGTGCTGTAGTACTATTGTTATGTCATAATGTGGGATGGAATTGATAGAGTGACACTATGTGGTAGTACTGATGGAGTGACGCACTGTGGGGTAGTACTGCTGTAACGGTATACTGTGGGATAGTACTGAAGGAGTGACATCGGCGAGACCAAACGCAAGCTCGACGATCGTTTCGCTGAACAGCTCCACACAGTCCTACCTGATCTCCCGGTTGATCAGCACTTTAACTCAATCCCGCTCCCCCATTCCCAATCTGAACTTTCTGTCCTGGGCATCCGCCATTGTCAGAGTGAGGCCCAGCGCAAATTGGAGGAACAGCACCTCATACTTCGCTTGGGCAGCTAACATACCTGCGAAATGAACATTGACTTATCTAACTTCCATTAGCCCTTGCATTCCCTCTCCCTCCACCCCTCCTCCTTCCCAGTTCTCCCACCAGTCTCACTGTCTCCAACAGAATTCTATCTCTTTCCCGCCGACCTCTCCGACAACATTCTAAAGAAGGGTCTCGACCCGAAACGTCACCCATTCTTTCTCTCCAGAGATGCTGCCTGTCTCGTTGAGTTACACCAGCATTTTGTGTCTACCTTCCATTTAAAACAGCATCTGCATTTCTTTCGTACACGAAGTACAAGGCACGGCAGGACACTCGGCTAATAATAGCTGTGCCGAACATGAGACGACCAACCTTACCTGCCTTCTCACAATGTATATCCCTTCATTACCTGAAAATCTGAACTTGTCTTAAATATCACTATTGTAACTGCGTCCAACACCAGTGGAGTGGGTGGTAAGATTTTAAGAACCGTTATACAGGATGATGCGACAGAGTATTTATAAGTGCACGATGAAATAGGCAGAAGTTGGCATGGCTTTGTGAAGGGAAGGTCGTGTTTGATAAATTTGCTGGAATTATTTGAAGAAGTAAATAGCAAGACAGACAAACGAGAGACAGTAGATGTTGTTTACTTTGATTTTCAGAAAACCTTTGACCAGGTGTCACAAGATGGCTGCTTATGAAGATGAGAGCCCACGGTGTCAAAAGGCAGATACCAGCATGGATAACTGGTTGGCTGGATGGCAGAAGACAAAGGGTGGCAATAAAGGGGGATTTTTTCTCGTTGGCTAACAGTAACTAGTGGAGATCTTCAAGGATCGGTGTTTGCCCGCTACTCCACGTTTTATATTATGGTTTGGACGAGGGGATTGAAGGCTTTGTGGCCATGTTTGCGGATGTTACGAAAAGAGGTGGAAGGGCATGTAGTTTAGAGAAAGCATGGACTCCGCAGAAGGACTTGGACATGTTGGGGGAATGGGTAGAGAAGTGGCAGATGGAATATAGTGTAGCAAAGTGCGGAGTACTGCATTTTGGTAGTAGGAATAATGGCGTAGACTATTGTCTAAGTGGGGAAATAATCCATAAATCGGAAGTGCACAGGGACTTGGGAGTGCTGGTTAAGGATTCCCAATTTTTTTATCAGCAAGTTGAACCGGTGAGAATGATCAGCCATGATCACATGGAATGGTGGTGCTGGCTCGAAGGGCCGAATGGCCTACTCCTGCACCTATTGTCTATTGTCTATTGTCTATTGTCTAATGGAAGCAAACTCATTGCTTGCATTTATTTCAAGAGGACTTGCATACAGAAACACAGATGTAATGTTGAGGCTACACAAGGCGCTGGGAAGGCCGCATTTGGAATATTGTGAGCAATTCTGGGCACCATATCAGAGGAAAGGTGTGCTGGCTCTGGAGAGGTTCCAGAGGAGGTTTACAGGAATGATCCCAGCAACAAGTTAACCTATGGCGAGCGTTTGTCGGCTCCCAGCTTGCACTCGGAGTTTAGAAGTATGAGGGTGGACCTCATTGAAACATACAGATATGTGAATGGTTTAGATCCAGTGGATGTGGAAAGTATGTTTCCACTTGTGGGAGCGTCTCGGACAACAGATCATTTCCTCAGAATTAATCTACGTTCTCTTTTGAAGATGATCAGAAATTTATTTAGTCAGAAAATGATGAATTTGTGGATTCTTGATTCATACAGGTATCAGAAGTTATGGGGAGAAGGCAGGAGAATGGGGTTTGGAGGGAAAAAGATTGGCGGATAAGACGATTGGCCGAATGGTCTAATTCTACTCCTATTCCTTATCACCCAATGCCCACCTGCGGTATTGCGTTCGATGCACACACTGCCCCTTGCTTTCCCTGCACCCCTCGTTTAAACTTCATCGCTTTCACCATAAAGGGGTGGCCTTCAATACTTGATATTTCCATCTTGAAAGGAATGTTCTGACTGTTTACCATATCTTTGCCTCTCATAATTTGCTATCGATCTAGCAGGTTACTGCCCGAACTCCGATGAACCAGTCCAACGTCTGGTTGTTCATACGCTCCAGGCGATGTTCTTGTAAACGTCTTGAACACGATTTCCGAAGCGCCCATATCCTTTGTGTACGAGAGCGAACATAACTGTACACAATGCTGCAAAAGCGGCCGAAGTAAAGTTCTCTAAAGTTGAATATTGACATCTGACTCATATTCAATGACTCGGTCAAATATAGCAAGCATTCTACGTGCCTTATTTATTACTCTAAACGTACTACTACGATTTGCGTGTTTCGCATTGGGAACACAAGGTTCATCATAAGCAATGCTGATGCTGCGATGCACTTATATTGTACAGACAGTGAGGGCTGTTGTGCCTCGATGTTGCAGTGTACTGCTGATGTTCATCCACGGGAGGGCGCTGTGACAGTATATTCCCACTGTACATGCACTGAGGTGCGCTGTGTGTGGATGTTGCCGTGTGCTGCTGATGTTCATCCAGGGGAGGGCGCCATGACAGTATATTGCTATTGTACATGCACTGAGGTGCGTTATGTGTGGATGTTGCAGTGTGCTGCTGATGTTCATCCAGGGGAGGGCGCCATGACAGTATATTGCCATTGTACATCCACTGGGGTGCGCTGTGTGTGGATGTTGCCGTGTGCTGCTGATGTTCATCCAGGGGAGGGCGCCATGACAGTATATTGCCATTGTACATCCACTGGGGTGCGCTGTGTGTGGATGTTGCAGTGTGCTGCTGATGTTCATCCACGGGAGAGCGATGTGACAGTCTATTGCTACTGTACATCCACTGGGGTGCGCTGTGTGAGGATGCTGCAGTGCACTGTTAAAAAAGAACACTGGGTACAAAAGTCATAGCAGCAGAGTTATTGCACCAAGGCCCATCGAGTCCACTCCTGCATTCTATCATGGCTCACCTATCGTTCCCACTCAAAAAGATCTCCCTCTCTCACGAGGGCCACAGAGGATGAGAGAGAGAGAGAGCGCACCCCCCAAATAGCTGCCTAGATAGAGAGCTACCTATTTACTATCAATATCTCCAGCTATCTCGCTGATAGCTGATATACAGATATCCAGCTTTCTAGTTGTCTAGCATTGCATGTAGATAGCTATCTAGGTAGTTCGCTATCTTGCTAGCGAGATAGCTCACACGCTGTCTGGCAGTCTATCCTGCTGGCTAGCAATCCAACTCGAGATAGCTTGATTGATAGGTAAAGAGCTAACTATTTTGGTAGCAACATAGCTAGGTCACTAACTTGCCTGAGGGCTAGAGAGATAGATAACTAGATAACTAGATTGTTAGCCAGTAGCTTTGGCGGCCAGATAGCGGGTTTAGCTTGATGAAGCTTTGCTAGATGGCTAGTGAGCTAGGCATCTAGCCAGCTATACCAGTAGATAGCTCACGAGCCAGATCGCAAGAGAGATTTATAGCGATTAATGAGCTATCTAGCTAGATCGAAAAGGATCTCTCTCGTTCTCCCTTTCACCCCCCCCCCCGAGAGCGAGCGAGCGAGAGACCGCACTCCACAAAGAGCTGCCTACGCAACTAGCTAACTATTTTTGCTATGCAGAGATTCGGTGTCACACCATCAATCTGTCTAGCGTTCAAGCTATCTAGCAATGCAGGTATTTGGCTATCTAGAAAGCTAACACGCTATCTGGCTCTTTCCCGCTGGTAATCAATCTATATAACTTGATATCCAGCTTCCTAGCTGTCATGCTAACTAGCTAAACAGCTATCCACCTATGTAGGGAGCCTGCTACCTATCAATTTGACTATTCATCCAGCTGTTAGCTCTATAGCTAACAGACTAACTAGCTATCTATCTATCTGTCTATCTGTCTATCTATCTCCCTATCTAACTATCCACCTAGCTATATAGCTATTTAGTCTTGTACGAATTTACCAAGCGAGCTACCTTATTATCTAGCTTACTATATATTTAGCTATCTACCTAGTTATCTATCCTGTTGGCTAGCAATCCACCTATCTATCTATCCAGCTATCTAGCTAGCAGTCTAACGAGCTATCTAGTGATTTAATTATAGAGCTATCCATTTATCTCTGTCGCAATGAATCTAGCTATTTGTTTCTTAAACTGGCTATCTATCTACCTACCACCTATTGCTACCTAGCTATCAAGCCATTTAGCCATGTAGTCATCTATCTATCTAGCTAGCTGCTAAGCTATCTAGCTATCTAGCCAGCTGGCCATCAAGCTTTCCAGCCATCTACTCATCAAGCCACCTCGCCATCTGCCCATCCAGCCATCTGGCTTTATTCAGCTCGCCATCTACCCAGCGAGCCAGCTTCCAAGCTGAACAATTTCCCAAGTAGCCAGCTAGCCTTCCAACCATCTAGCCAGAAAGCCATTTAGCCATCTCGGCATCCAGCCATATATATATATAGCCGGCGTGAGCGATCTATCTGTCAATTTAGGTTGCAAGGTAGCTATCTACAAACCTAGATATGACTAGATCTCCCTCTGTGGGCCTCGCGAGAGAGAGAGCGCACCCCACAGAGAGCTGCCTATATCTCTAGCTAGCGATCTTGCAATCTAGTTATTCAGCTATCTATACATCCAGCTATCTAGCTTTCAAGTTATGCAATGCCGGTAGCTAGCTACCCAGGTAGCAAACCATGTTTCTATATAGACAGCTAATATGCTCTCTGGCTGTCCATCCTATTGGCTAGAAATGTAGCTCACTGGTTATCCAGCCATCTAGTTATCAGGGCAGCCAGCTACTACTGAATTCCAGTGAAGACAAGCCCAATCTTTACAAACTTTCCCCATATGTCAGTTTCGCCATTCCGGGGATTATCCTCCGGACCTACCATAATAGCAAGGATGTCCTTCCACAAATTAGGAGACCAAAACTGCACACAATACTCCACCTGTGGTCTCACCAGGGCCGGGTCAACTGCAGAATGGCCTCTTTACTCCTATACTCAAATCCTCTCGTTATGAAGGCCAACATACCATTAGCATTAGTGAAGGGTCTGAAGAAGGGTGTCGACCCGAAACGTCACCCATTCCTTCTCTCCCGAGATGCTGCCCGACCTGCTGATTTACTCCAGCACTTTGTGTATAAATACCTTCGATTTGTACCAGCATCTGGAGTTATTTTCTTATATTAGCATTAGTGCGTTTTTCTGCACTCATATTCCAGCTTTCCACAATTAACTAGAGCAGACCTCAACATTCAGACAATATGTTCACACTCAGTGTCGTCAGTCTGTTCACCACCCTCCCTCTGTCTATTTCTCTCTGTGGAATCTTTCTCCTCACTTCCCATTTGTTCCGTCAGGACCTTCATCCTGTCCTCCCGAACAGATAGACGGAACATCTCATTCCGACCCTCAGCCATACGCTATGCTACACAGCACATCCCATGTTCTCCCTGACAATCTCAGTGAACCCTTTACCTATTTTATAATAATTCAGCTCCTTGTGCTGTACCTCACTGGGAGTAGGGCCGAAACGTCGAATTCGACCTGTTGCTTTCACAGACCTGCTTGACCAGCTGAGTTCCTCCAAGATTCAAGATTCCAGGTTTAGTATCTTTATTCCCTTTTGATACTAAACTTTTTTTCTGGGTCGGTGGAAGATATTTGTTTTATCCTCTTCCATCACCTGCTGATCACTGTCCTTTGCCACAGTCTAAACTTACAGCGCGTAAACAGGCCCTTCGGCCCATCGAGTCCGCTCCAGCCAGTGATCTTCGCATATTAACTCATTCCTACATGCACTTGGCTCATACCAATCCAATTAACCTACAAACCTGTAGGTCTTTGGAGTGAGGAAGTGATCTCGGAGAAAACTCACGGGGAACGGACGAACTGCGAACAGACAGCACCGTAGTCGGAATCGAACCCGGGTCTTCAGCTGCAATCGTTGTAAGGCAGCAACTCTACTTGTGCGCCCATAGTTAGTATGTTTGCAACTGACACCGAACCAATTTTTACAGATGGCGGCGAATACGTCGAAAGGCGCACGATTTCAAAACCGGGCCAGATGGTACGTTCGGACCGACCGCTCACTGAGAATTGATCTTCGTGAAAAATGCCATCATGCTTGATTTATGAAAATGTTGCCAGCACTCGAGGGCCTGGGCTACAGGGCTTGGTTGGACATGTTTGGACTTTATTCCTAGGAGCACAGGGGCCTGAGAGGTGACCTCTGCAGGCGAAAAGGGTATGAGGGGAACAAATGGAGTGAAGGCACAGTCTATTTAACAGGGTAGGAAAATCAAGCACGATACGGCATGGGTTTAAGGTGAGAGGTGTTAATGTTTAATATAAACGTGAGGGGCAACTATTTCA